>NC_091378.1:14730421-14821438 GCF_038502225.1 Cherax quadricarinatus | reverse complement strand
TTCTTTTATGCAAATTAAACTGCCTTAAGTGATTTTTATTAGACAGCAGCAACACAACTTTTCATTCTTGAATTATACGTCCTCTGAAATGATATATTATTGTTCACTATATTTATAGATGTTTCATATTCTCAACAGTAATACAGGTTATGATATTTGCTGACAACAGTGCTATAGTAATGTATATATAGAAGTCTTATACTTTAAACACTCTATTTTATAAGGTTAAATAACAGCTTTATGCTAACACATTCTTAACTTATTGAAAGTTCAGGAAAAAATATTGATACAGTAAGTGAATTTAGGTTAAATTAAAAATTTAGGAACATGTTTGGAACATGTCTCTGAACATGCCACGTATAGACATACTAACTAAATTTACTGATAGAAGCAGAAAATGGGTCGAGTAGTGTTACATATCAGAAAATAATTAAATTTACAGCATCGAAGAAAATTAAAGGTTGAATCTGAAGAGACACTAAATTTGGTAATTTCATGAACATAAAAAGCTGTTCTAAGATGCACTATGCACACTAACAAAATTTGAAAGCAACTAACAGAAGCTTCCTGACAAAAATGTAATTAGTGTGTGATTTATATATCACTCAGATTGTCTGTAATGTTTCAATAGAAATCTTGTGTCTTGCGACTTCCTAGGTTAAGTCTAGACTGTTTTTAAAACAGTTTGTGAGTGAATCAACAAGGAAAACATCTGGTGTTGACTGGTGTAACTTGACAAACTTTTCTCTCCATCAACACCTGCCAGACACCTATAAAGAATATTTACTGCTATACAAAGTGTGTAAATAACATATATTAATCACGGAAATAATGTCACAAAATCTGGTCTAAGTGAATATATCAAAGACTCAACAACACTTGGCACAAAAGATCCCATATTTACATGATAATAAATTATTGGAAAATCTAATGAAGCGGTTAATAATCATCAATGTAGTTATTGTTTGTAAATATCTGTTTATTAATTTCATTTCATTCATTGCATTTTGGAAAAAAAGGCATCAAATAGAGGTTAAATAAAATTATCTCACTTGAGTAAGAGGAAAAAAAAACAAAAAAATATAAAGATAGTGTTTGACCTGGTGACCATCAGCGCTCCGGTGCTGGCTCTCACAGTCTGGTTGTCTACCTTCCTAATTCATTCTTATTTTTTCCGTACTGTCTGTGCAAAGGTTAATTATCTTTTTGTAATTACTTATTAATAGTAACTAAAATTAGCTGTTGTAAAAATTTACAATAGTTGTACTCACAACTTTCTCCTGCAGCTCGCTCATAACATTACTTAAATACTCAGTAAAGCAATATTTCTGGAACATTTTTCATCACTGTTTCTACCATAACTTAAGACTGGAGTTTCTGTGCTAGTTTAATTTGTTTTATTTTGAATCAATGCAACTCTTAAGCAAGTTTTATCGACTGAAAAATAACTTAATTGGCAGTTATGAAGGAAGTTATTAATTTTAGTAATGTCACCTGCACTATGGTAAGTACAGACTTTGCGAAAGCCTTTGAAAAGTCCGATCATGATGTAATGGCACACAAAGAGTGATAAATAACAGGAAAAATGGGTAGATGGATCCATAACTTCTCAACCACTAGAACAGAGAGTATTAGTAAACAGAGTAAAATTCGAGGCGGCTCCAGTGAAAAACTGTGTACCACAAGGTGCAATACTCGCCCCCATCATTTTCCTCGTCCTTATATCTGACAGAGGTATAAGCCACGGCACCGTATCTTCCTTTGCTGACTATACCAGAATTTGCAAGACAGTGCCATCTACTGAGGACACTGTAAATCTCCAGGGGAACATTAACAAATGGACCATATAGAAAACATCATGAAGTTCAATGAAGACGAATTTCAATTACTCTGCTATGGAAAACTTGAGGAAATAAAAACTGAATCGGAGTATAAAGCAAATTCTAACTCCTCAATAGAGCGTTAAACTAATGTGAAGGACCTGGGAGTGATAATGTCAGAGAATTTTATTTTCAAAGATCTCAACAATGTCTCTACCACATCTACTAGAAAAATTAAAAGATGGATAATGAGAACCTTCAAAACTAGGGAAGCCAGGCCAATAATGACTCTTAAAATCACTTTCTTTAGACTGGAGTATTACTGTACACTAACGGCCTCTTTCAAGGCTGGAGAATATACAGAGAACTTTCACTGCATGTATAAGTACAATAAAGCACCTAAATTGCTGAGAACGTTTGAAGTCCCTTAACCTGTACTTTTTGGAACGCAGGTCAGGAATTGGAGCTCTGTTTGTGACATGACATGTTTGCAACATGACACCAACGAGAGGCTAAACACTACGCGCTTAAAGAGTGAGATAAACCTTGGTAACCGATTCCAATAAATTGGTTTAAAAAACACGTCTTAGTGTGTGCTGTCTTTCTTAACCAAAACAGCGAGAGTCTGAGGGCAGCACTGAGAGTCAAGAAGCAACATACAGCATTAGTTATGATTGCTACGTCATACCTTGTACTAAGGAGGCATGCAAATGGATTTATTAGATACAATTCCGTCATAAATAAAGTTCTTTACAACGCACTGCAGGTGACGCTAAAAAGGTTTTCTCCTCCGAGCTGATAAAATAGAGGCGGAACGTTCAGAGTAAGTCTTTATACACTCAGTTAGGTTCTAAGCAAAGCTTCATAACTTTATGAGGTGCCAGTGACTGCCGGCACCAGGAGAGAAGATGGGCACGAATGCTGTCACTGAAGACATCTTTACCGAAGACGTTTCACTCACTCCTGGGATGATGATCACTTCACGTACATGACAAAGCTCTGAAAAATTATATGGTGACAAATGGTATGGTGATACCGACAAGATGTGAGGAAAAGCCACCTATGTACAGTTCTGAACATTTATTAAAGGAAACGTTTCGCCCCGAGTGGTTTCTTCAGTCCTAATAAAGAAATAACTATAAAACGAGTATATATAGTGGCAGGAGTCAGATGGAAAGCCGCGAGGGTAGTAATAGCAGCAGCAACAGCAGCAGCAGCAGCAGCAGTAGCAGCAGTAGCAGCAGCAGCAACAGCAGCAGCAGCAGCAGCAGTAGCAGCAGCAGCAGCAGCAGCAGCAGCAGTAGCAGCAGCAGCAGCAGCAGCAGCAGCAGCAGTAGCAGCAACAACAACAACAACAACAGCAGCAACAGCAACAGCAGCAGCAACAGCAGCAGCAGCAGCAACAGCAGCAGCAGCAACAGCAACAGCAACAACAGCAGCAGCAGCAGCAGCAGCAGCAGCAGCAGCAGCAGCAGCAGCAGCAATAGCAGCATCACCACAATTGTGGTGAGATGGGTTGAGTTTAAGAATGGCCTGTCAACATGTTACAGTGGTCTCCAGAATGGGTAATATCCTGTTAATTAGCAATCTAGATATAGTGTAACTACCAGACTTTTGATGGATAATGTTACTAATAGCACTTAGGGCAGCCGCTATACACCTTTTCCTAGTTACAGTACATCAGCATTGAAAATTTGATGCCGATCGGATGAGCCGTTCTGAATTTAATAACGAGAACCTTGGAGGAAGAAATAAAAAGAAAATCAGACAACTATTTAAAGGTATTCCTCTGGGGATACCTATTAATGCGTAAACACTTTGCTCCTCGTGGGTTTTAAGATTCACACATACATAGGTATTTACTGGAGTAGCGACCAGCGAAAATATGGGACCAGGAGCTGTTACTCGACCCCTGCAACCAAATACAGATATAAAAGTATATATAAAAAACTTATTTGCTCTATTTAGAGCGAAATGTTGTCCAGGTTAAGACTTATTCTGCATACTGGTGTCTACGTCCAATTTACTTCTCCTCGACGTTCTAATATTGTCTTCCCATTAAACGCGCCTCAGCGCCATAAATTAACGGAACGAGACATGTAATCAACGGAGACGCAAATGCTCTACACTTTTTAATTGTTTACTAAAACTGAAGACATCAGCAGTGTGCTGCTATCCTAGAGCACTTGATAGTCACACAGTGGGAACCAAAGCTATGCTTCAGACAGACACTTCAGTGGTAAGAAAAAGGTTGACTTGATGACGGTGAAGAGGGCTCGTGATTTAAGAAGCTAGAGCTACCCTTCCTTTCCTCGGATTAAAATTACCCCCACCATTAGAATACAACAAAATAATCATTGCAGTGAGATCCATCCTAGTAGAAGTCTTAACAATTTACTCTCGGCACATTTAGGATTCAATACTGTTTTTGTTTGCTGGGCCATAAAATTCATGGCAAGAATAGTGAGGGGGGGGGAGAAGGATTGCAGAAGGAGAGAACAGTTTCAAAGATTGTGGACAGACACGAAGAGAGGATTAAGAAAGATTGTGGGTAGAGAGGAAAGGGTAAGATAAATTATGGGTAGAGGGAGAGAAAGGTAAGGAAGGTTGTGGGTAGAAAGGAAGAGACAGATAAGAAAGATTGAGGATAGAGAGATAAAGGTTTTGGGTAGGCCGGAAGGGAGACCTAAGAAAGGCTTTAGGAAGAGAGGTAAGAAAGGTTATAGGTAGACAGGAAGGAAAAGGTAAGAAATGCAGTGGGATAACAGGAAGAAATGAGAAAGACTGTTAATATGCAGGAAAAGGTAAGAAAGATTATGGGGAGGCAGGAAAATATTTAAAAAGTATATGGGTAGGGAAGGGGGGAGATAAGAAAGACTGTGGTAGATAAACATAGTACAAGAAAGATTATGAATAGAGAGGAAGACAGAAGTAAGAAAGGTTAAATGGCCTGATCACTGTAGGAGGTCGGTTATTACGTTGTTTGGGATCACAGTGGCACGAAATAGCCTAAGCATTCTGCTGTTGCTACATCATCTTCTTTTAACAGTTAATTTATCTAAATCTTCCTTTGGCCAGGCCACTATCACTTTTCTAGGCCATGAAGTAGGTAGTGGTAAAGTTGCACCTAAACTTGCTGAAGTTTTTGCTATTAAAGATTATCCAGTTCCTCATGATAGGAAATCTCTTCAACGTTTCCTAAGCATGATAGGATTTTACAGAAGATTCTGTAAGAATTTCTCAGATATTGTAGCCCCTCTTACCTCTCTTACCAGTCACAAAGTTCCCTTTAATTGGACCTCAGACTGTAACACTGCTTTTAATAAAGCAAAAAGATTATTGTGTACTGCACCCATTCTCTTGTCTCCAGACTTCTCCAAACCTTTTTCATTACAGGTTGATGCTTGTGAGTCTGGGGTTGGGGCAGTACTATTACAAATCGGGAACGAGGAGTTGCAGCCTGTAGAATACTTTTCAGCCAAGTTCCAGCCACATCAGAGGGCTTACTCTACCATTGAAAAAGAAGCCCTCGCGCTGGTACTGGCTTTGGAGCATTTCGATGTTTATGTGGGCCAGACATCGCAGGTGGTCACAGTCTACAGTGATCACAATCCTCTAGTATATCTCCAAGCCATGAAGAACCACAACACAAGGCTCATGCGCTGGACGTTAAGACTGCAACCATACTCACTCAGAATTAAATATATTGCCGGCAAAGAAAATATGTTAGCAGACTCTTTATCTAGAGTCTAATATTTTTATTTATTTAGGTTAGGATGTTATTTGTGGTAACCCCTTTTCACGTTCTTTGTTTTATCCCCTGGTGTGGGTTTTTTTTTCAGTGAGGGGATGCGGGCTACAGTCCGCCTGTATCTTGGACCTATGCTAGCCTGTCTGACTGCTGTCTCACTTTGAGTTTAGGGTTGGGCCTTTTGTCACGAGAAAAGCTGAGCTCTATCCCCAACCAGCGAACCAGGTTGCTAAGAGTTGATGATGGGGCCCCGTCGTTCAACTAGTGACCAGGTTCTAGCCAATAAGAAGATGATTTTGGCAATCGCAGAGGTTATGTGGGTACCGCTCTCCTGTCTGCCCTTGTCATTCCCATTCTAGAGCTGGTTGAAGCACGGTCTGCTATCTTGTGGCTTCTATTTCTGCCTTGCTTACCGTGGAGTGCACTATACTTATCACTGTACATAGTGTACATATTGCTGTTCTAAATTGGTGAAGGATAATATAAGTCTAAACTTTTTCTGCTGTGTTTATTTTGCTCCCATTACATCCGGGATAACAAGCCATTTGGAATCCTGGGTTGTAATAGATCCTATGTTTGAGAAGTCATATATCTTGTTAGCTGCATCAGTGGGATGTAGTGGTGTTTCATTAGGTTTAGTCAGGACAATATTCTTATTTTTTTTTCAGTTTGTGGGTCCCCAGAATCTGTGAAAGTGTTTTCCAGGTCTTTTTTATATCTCCTCTTGTGTCAGTGAATCTGCTGGAGTAGTATAGTTGTTTGGCTTTCTTTATTACTTTGGTGAGGACTGATGAATAGTGTTTAAGAATATCTTTGTGTATTAAGCCCTGTCTATATTGCTTTTCATATTGGTGTTTCTTATCAATGGATTTCAGAATGCTGCTGGTTAGCCATGGGCAACCAAGCCGTTTATTCGTGATCTGTTTCGTTTTTATAGGACAATGTTTGTTGTATAGTCTAGGTATTTCCTTAAGAAAAATTTCTGTCCAATCGTCAATACCATTAGCATTGCAGAATTCTGTAGGCCAGTCAACAGTCTCTAGGTCTGCTGTGAAATTCCTTATTGAGGCCTCGTCATGGAGTCTAAATGAAACTTTGTTGTATTCGAGTGGTGGCTTACTAATGTTTGTTAAGAGGAAGGTTGGGTAGTGGTCTGTAGTGCTGTCTGTGATTATCCCTGATTTAAGGGGGGCTAGTATATTGGTCCATATGTGGTCTATTATGGTTGCACTTGTCTCAGTCAGCCTGGTTGGTTTAGTTATTGTCGGTATGTGAAGTGTGTTGTTCATATTGTTACAGGCTGATTATCTGGTAGGCCAAGGTTGATATTGAAGTCTCCAGCTAAGAGAAGATAAAACTGAGGAAGAAAAACTCTCGGATGCAGTAATAGTTAGCAGTCCACTTTTTCCCAGTTATATGAACCAAACAAACAGTAAAGAAATTACTCTCCAGATCAAAGAGGACCAAACAAGAGTTATTGTAACAGAGTCAGAAATAAAGGAAGCCAGGTTACTAGGATCCCATGGTAGAAAAAGTGTTATGCTTTGATTCCACTCACATGACAGGAAAAGACTTAATTATCGCATCTATTAAAGTTAAGAAAGAGGTATACAAAAACGAGCGTCTCACCAAAAAACGTCAGAACCTCCTGTATAAAGTCAAAAAACTTAAGCGGGAGAATAATGACACAATACACCAATGCTTCACACAGGATGGGAAAATTCTTGTTAGGAAAACAAATATAGGTCAACTGTACACAATCACGAACGAGAATGATCTATCACGGTTTCTCAGGGAAATTAATCTTACAGATTATTATTATTATTATAATCAAGGGGAAGCGCTAAACCCGTAGGATTATAGAATGCCTGGGGGGGATGTGGAAGGCATTCAGGCTTAATTCGGGGAACTGGAGCGCAGATCCAATTCCCTAAATCAAGAGCCCCTCACCAACATCAAGGAACCTTCCGTGATGGGTTAATCTTACAGAAAATAACATTATTGTATGTTTTGTTCCATTATTGCACGTTTTGTTCCATTATTGTATGTTTTGTTCTATTATTGTATGTTTTGTTCCATTATTGTATGTTTTGTTCCATTATTGTATGTTTTGTTCCATTATTGTATGTTTTGTTCTATTATTGTATGTTTTGTTCCATTATTGTATGTTTTGTTCCATTATTGTATGTTTTGTTCCATTATTGCATGTTTTGTTCCATTATTGCATGTTTTGTTCCATTATTGTATGTTTTACTCCATTATTGCATGTTTTACTCCATTATTGTATGTTTTGTTCCATTATTGTATGTTTTACTCCATTACCTGGAGTTTACCTGGAGAGAGTTCCTGGGGTCAACGCCCCCGCGGCCCGGTCTGTGACCCGGCCTCATTATTGTATGTTTTGCACCATCATTGTATGTTTTGTTCCATTATTGTATATTTTGTTCCATTATTGTATGTTTTACTCCATTATTGCATTTGTTCCATTATTGTATGTTTTGTTCCATTATTGTATGTTTTGTTCCATTATTGTATGTTTTACTCCATTATTGCATTTGTTCCATTATTGTATGTTTTGTTCCATTATTGTATGTTTTACTCCATTATTGCATGTTTTGTTCCATTATTGTATGTTTTGTTCCATTATTGTATGTTTTGTTCCATTATTGTATGTTTTGTTCCATTATTGTATGTTTTGTTCTATTATTGTATGTTTTGTTCCATTATTGTATGTTTTGTTCCATTATTGTATGTTTTGTTCCATTATTGTATGTTTTACTCCATTACCTGGAGTTTACCTGGAGAGAGTTCCTGGGGTCAACGCCCCCGCGGCCCGGTCTGTGACCCGGCCTCATTATTGTATGTTTTGCACCATCATTGTATGTTTTGTTCCATTATTGTATATTTTGTTCCATTATTGTATGTTTTGCACCATTATTGTACAAATTTCACATTACAATCTCTTAGTAATCAAAAAATCAACTACCTCGGTAATGAGATTTTACTAGTAAGAATAAGTCACCTTATGTTATGTAATTTTCTTAATTACTATTGCTTGCTTAAATAATTACTTGATAAATGCTATCTGTCCATTTTATAACCCCATATTTTTTTAAATACTATTAAGTGCTATTACTTACTAAAATGTATTTAATACCATTTTTACTATCAGTCCAATTTACTCTTAACATTTTTGACTTATTATTTTAATTACCATTACTTGTTTAATTACCATTACTTGTTTAATTACCATTACTTGTTTAATTACCATTACTTGTTTAATTATACCATTACTTGTTTAATTACCATTACTTGTTTAATTACACCATTACTTGTTTAATTACCATTACTTGTTTAATTACCATTAATTGTTTAATTACCATTACTTGTTTAATTACCATTACTTGTTTAATTACCATTACTTGTTTAATTACCATTACTTGTTTAATTACCATTACTTGTTTAATTACCATTACTTGTTTAATTACCATTACTTGTTTAATTACCATTACTTGTTTAATTACCATTACTTGTTTAAACACCATTATTTGTTTTAATACCACAATTACTGTTTTAATGTAGTTCCTTACTCTTAAATACCTTGTACTGCCAAATAAGTTCCAGTATATCTACCAGTGCAATACTGAATTTAAATAATTGTGCTTAAAAATTTAATACTTGAAATAAAAATTTCTTATTTTTATTTTTTATTTTTTAATTAATATTTTTTTGTAATCAACATTACTTAGTAAAATTTTATTAAACACCATATTTGCTACCAATCCATTTTACTTTTGTACATTTAATCACTATATCCTCTATATTCACTCTTTTTAGTTCTTTCTTTTTTTTAATTTTAATATACCATTACTTGCTTACTATTGTAAACTAAGATTATAGAACTGATAACCAGTGCAATATTATATTGTCAAACTTGTGTCATAATAAGAATTATAATCCTTGTATTTTATAATTACTTACGTAATCTAGTATTTTAAACTTCTGTTTTGTCTTATTGCATTTTATTGTGTTCAGTAAACATCTATTGTGTTCAGTAAACATCTGTTGTGCTCAGTAAACATCTGTTGTGTTCAGTAAACATCTGTTGTGCTCAGTAAACATCTATTCAAAAT
Source organism: Cherax quadricarinatus (assembly GCF_038502225.1). Lineage (NCBI taxonomy): Eukaryota > Metazoa > Arthropoda > Malacostraca > Decapoda > Parastacidae > Cherax > Cherax quadricarinatus. Next base: position 14,811,734 of record NC_091378.1, on the reverse strand, counting down.
CTACAACTTTGTCAAACTCTAAAACTATAACAGTTCAATATTAATTCATCAAATCTGTACCATATAAAGAGGGAACTGTAATTTTTTTTTTTTTCAAAAAACAAGTGTTACAATTCATTAGCTAGTAAGACAAATTAGTTAAGTATCATAATTATTAGTTCAACACAATACTTATTCAAAAATCTTGTTGTAGAGTCACTCATTCTTATGATTACAAACACTAATCCTGATTTTAACCTTCTATTAAATGACTTAAACGAATCAAACAGCAACTGTATTTATTAAACAGCAGACCAAGCTAAGACATTACTCAGAGCTAACAATAACATAACTATTTTTAATTACAAAGTTAGATCCTTGAGCAAACATTACGATGACCTCACAGCATTACTCAGCTGCCTTAATTCCAGTATGTCAATCATCACACTCACAGAAATTTGGCTAAAGCCTGGCACTACAGATGTCTATGCCACTCCTGGATACACAGCCATACACAATTGTAGGACAGACCAGCAAGGGGGTGGAACAGCTATATATTACTTAAATCAACTTGAATGTATCAATAATTCTTGCACAAGGGATGAGCATTTAAATCATAAGACTTGCAAAAACCCATCACAATTATAAACATCTACAGAGTACCACAGTCAAACATTTACCACTTTAGTGAAAAATTAGGAAATTTGATAACTGCTGCACATATGAACACAGACCACCTACTACTAACAGGAGATTTCAACATAAATCTACTACATGAGCAGGACCCACAGGTAACTGAATTCACAAACACTATGAGCAACTGCTTGTTGTTACCAACAATATCAAAACCTACAAGAATCTCCCAGAATAGTATCACTTTATTGGATCACATCTGGACTAATACCATATGCCCTTTAAAATCAGGCATAATCACAGACAACACCACGGACCACTACCCTACCTTTCTCATAACCAACCTAGGTAAATTGCCCCAAGACACTACTAAAGTTACCTTCAGACTGCATAACGAAACAGCTGTAAATCATTTTATAGCAGCTATAAATAATGTCGACTGGCATGATGAGCTTGAAACATATACAGACACTAATGAATATATTAATAATTTTATAAAAAGAACCCACTACCTCTATAACAAGCATTGCCCTAAAAAACTAAACAGGTAACAGCAAAGAGACTAAATAGTCCCTGGTTAACACCCACCATCCTCAAATCCATTAACACAAAGCACCAATATGATAAACAGTACAGAATGGGTCAAATAACTAGAGACCATTCTAAATGTTACTCGTCAGCCCTTACCAGCCTGATAAGAAGGTCAAAAAACTTGTATTATGAAAACATCAGCGGTGATATAAAAGACCTGGAAAACCCTATCTGAAATTCTAGGAACTAAAAAGATATACAAAAACAAAACAATCAAATTAACAAATCAGACGAACCAGTCCTCCCACCAACTGAAACAGCAGACTTAATGTTTTCTTCTCCAAAATAGGAAAGAATCTAGCAAGCAAAATCCATCAGTCCATCAGACTGCCTCACAGGCACCTACCCGCATACACTATTCCTAGCACCAACCAACCCAACAAAGGTCTCGCTCATCATTAACACCCTTAAGAACAAGGCAGGAGACATAAACAACTTGTCAACTTTTATGTACAAAAAAGCTTCACAAGTACTGTCACCAATTTTTGCAACACTCTTTAACAAATTCATTGAATCCGCCGCCTTCCCAGCAGTTCTCAAAATAGCGAGGGTTACCCCGATCCACAAAGGAAGTGATCAAGCCGATCTGAATAACTATAGACCAATTTCTAACTTATCACTAGCTCCACTCCACAAAGGTGGCAGTAAAACAGTTGCAAAGAACTACAGACCGTTAGCACTAACATTCAATATCATAAAAATCTTTGAGAGGGTTCTTGGAAGCAAGATAGCCAACCACCTAGATACCCATCAGTTACACAACCCAGGGCAACATGGGTTCAGAGCAGGTCACTCCTGTCTGTCCCAGCTACTGGACCACTATGACAAGGTCCTGGATGCTGTAGAGGATAAACAAAATACAGATGTAGTATACACAGACTTCATAAAAGCTTTCGACAAGTGTGACCATGGTTTAATAGCACACAAAATGCGCGATAAAGGAATAACGGAAAAAGTTGGAAGATGGATCTTCAACTTTCTGACAAATAGAACACAAAGAGTAACATTAAATAAAGTCCCAGACACCCATGGTAAACAGCTCTGTTCCACAAGGCACAGTACTCGCTCCCATTCTATTCCTCATCTTCATTTCTGACATAGACAGAGATGTAAGCTATAGCTCCGTGTCTTCCTTTGTGGATGACAACCGGATCACCATGGCAGTGACCTCCATCGAAGATACTGCGATATTCCAAGCGGACGTCAACCAAATCTTCGAATGGGCCACTCAAAACAATATGAAATTTCAACTACTCCGATATGTAAAACTTGAAGAAATTAAAAATATGTCAGGGTATATCACAAATTCTAACCATACAATAGAGTGGACTTTCAGCAGGCGTGCGTGAGCGTGTTTGATAGGAGTGAATGGAGACAAATGGTTTTTAATACTTGACGTGCTGTTGGAGTGTGAGCAAAGTAACATTTATGAAGGGGTTCAGGGAAACCGGCAGGCCGGACTTGAGTCCTGGAGATGGGAAGTACAGTGCCTGCACTCTGAAGGAGGGGTGTTAATGTTGCAGTTTAAAAACTGTAGTGTAAAGCACCCTTCTGGCAAGACAGTGATGGAGTGAATGATGGTGAAAGTTTTTCTTTTTCGGGCCAACCTGCCTTGGTGGGAATCGGCCAGTGTGATAATAAAAAAAATAAAATAATAACAATAGAGTGGAAAAGTAATGTGAAGAGCCTGGGAGTGATAATGTCAGAGGACCTCGCCTTCAAAGACCACAACAATGTATCTACCTCATCTGCTAGGAAAATGATAGGGTGGATAATGAGAACCTTCAAAACTAGGGATGCCAAGCCTATGATGATTCTCTTCAAATCGCTTGTGCTCTCTAGGCTGGAATACTGCTGTACACTAACGCCCCCCTTCAAGGCTGGCGACATTGCAGACCTGGAGAGTGTACAAAGAACTTTCACGACACATAAGTGCGATTAGGCACCTAAATTACTGGGAACGGTTCAAAGGCCTTGATCTGTATTCCTTCGAACGCAGGGAAGAGAAATACATGATAATGTACACTTCGAAGGTCCTGGAGGGATTGGTACCAAACCTGCACACAAAAATCACACCATATGAAAGCAAAAGACTCGACAGGAGATGCAACATTCCCCCGATGAAAGGCAGGGGCGCCACGAGTACACTGAGAGACAACACAATAAGTGTTCAGGGCCCAAGACTGTTCAATTGCCTCCCAGCATGCATAAGGGGGATTACCAATAGACCCCTGGCTGTCTTCAAGAAGGCACTAGACAGGCACCTAAAGTCAGTACCTGACCAACCGGGCTGTGGTTCGTACGTCAGCTTGCATGCGGCCAGCAGTATCATCCTGGTTCATCAGACCCTGATCCACCATGACGCCTGGTCTCAGACCTGGCCGCGAGGGCGTTGACCACCGAAACCCTCTCAAGGTAAACTCTTTAAAATCTTTGAGAAATTAATTCATAGACAGATCTATTCCTACCTCATCTCAAAAAACATACTAACTCCCTGTCAGTTTGGATTCTGGAATAATAAAAGCAGAAATGATGCTATTATACACATGCTAGAACTAATATATACCGCTCTCGAGAAGAAAATAGTCTCACTGGGAATTTTCATTGACTTGCGTAAAACTTTTGATACAGTCGACCATGAATTGCTGCACACTAAATTAACACACTATGGTATAAGAAGCGAAACCCTTAATTATCTAAAGTGATACCTTAGTAACAGAAGCCAATTCGTGTACACAAATGGTGAAAACTCTTCCACACAATCAATCACAGTAGGAGTCCCACAGGGAAGTGTCCTTGGACCACTCCTCTTTCTCATCTATATCAGTGACCTACCGAATGCATTACAGCTACTCAAACCTATATTATTTGCAGATGACACTACATATGTCCTCTCCCACCCAAACTCAGTCATACTCGCCAACACTGTCAATGCTGATTTGCAGAAAATATCTACCTGGATGATGACTAATAAACTTACCCTAAATACTGACAAAACTTATTTCATTCAGTTTGGAACCAGAGCTGCAAATGTTCCACTTCACATAACACTAAATGGGTCACCAATCACAAAACTCACAGAGGGAAAATTCTTAGGAATCCCCTAGATAGTAGCCTCAAATTCCAGACACATATACAACAAATTTCCAAGAATATCTCTAAGACAGTAGGCTTACTATTAAAGATATGGTACTATGTTCCACAAACAGCTCTCCTTGTACTGTATCATTCACTCATCTACCCTTACCTCACATATGGAATTTGTGCGTGGGGATCAACAACATCAAATCACCTAAGGCCTCTAATAACCCAGCAAAATGCTGCAATCAGAATGATAACAAATTCCCACTCGCGACAGCATACTCCAGCTCTATGCAGGTCTGTACCAAGATACCCTTGTGTTGAAGTGTCTGACAGAGTAAACATTAAAATGGTATAAAATACCGACAGGTTGTTAGGTAAGACACATGTGCAACAGTTAGGTATCTTTATTTCGAAACGTTTCGCCTACACAGTAGGCTTCTTCAGTCGAGTACAGAAAAGTTGATAGAAGCAGAAGATACTTGAAGACGATGTAATCAGTCCATCACCCTTAAAGTTTTGAGGTGATCAGTCCCTCAGTCTGGAGAAGAGCATTGTTCCATAGTCTGAAACAATATGGAGTAGAAGTGACAGGATGGAGCCTATATTCCGCCAAGAGGTGAGATGTAGGCCACTAGTAGAGGTAAGAATGAAGTCGTTGGGAGGTCAGGTCCCTCTCAAATCCAGCCATTCTCACTAGTAGAAGTAGTCCAAGTTGATTGCAGGTCTGTACCAAGATACCCTTGTGTTGCAGTGTCTGACAGAGTGAACATTAAAATGGTATAAAATACCGACAGGTTGTTAGGTAAGACACATATGCAATAGTTAGGTATCTTTATTTCGAAACGTTTCGCCTACACAGTAGGCTTCTTCAGTCGAGTACAGAAAAGTTGATAGAAGCAGAAGATACTTGGATTTGAGAGGGACCTGACCTCCCAACGACTTCATTCTTACCTCTACTAGTGGCCTACATCTCACCTCTTGGCGGTATATAGGCTCCATCCTGTCACTTCTACTCCATATTGTTTCAGACTATGGAACAATACTCTTCTCCAGACTGAGGGACTGACCACCTCAAAACTTTAAGGGTGATGGACTGATTACATCGTCTTCAAGTATCTTCTGCTTCTATCAACTTTTCTGTACTCGACTGAAGAAGCCTACTGTGTAGGCGAAACGTTTCGAAATAAAGATACCTAACTGTTGCATATGTGTCTTACCTAACAACCTGTCGGTATTTTATACCATTTTGATATTCAACTACACGCCAAACAACATAAGAACAAGAACGCAGGAAGGAGACCTACTAGTCCATACTAGGCAAGTCCTTCTCAGAACCAATAATTTCCACCCACCTAATTTTCTTACCTTTTCCCAAAGCCGCTAAAGAATTTCTTTCAATACTTCAGATAGTAATAAAACCCAGCCCTAAAGGGCTCTTGATCCAGGGAATCAGACCTCTTTTTCCCTTCGCTGAATCCAACAAGATTGAGAAGAATAAAAAGTCACAATACTGTGGCTGGAATAATTCATCAAAAGCCCGTAGCTAGAAGAGGAACCTTATGACGATGTTTCTCTCACTCCTGAACCATCTCCAGGGTGGTGTATGATCCCCTAATGTTTCGCTCACCATGATGGTGTATGACCCCCTAATGTTTCTCTCACTCTTGGGCCATCTCAAGGGTGGTGTATGACCCCTAATGTTTCGCTCACCAAGATGGTGTATGACTCCCTAATGTTTCGCTCACCAAGATGGTGTATGACCCCTTAATGTTTCTCTCACTCTTGAACCATCTCCAGGGTGGTGTATGACCCCCTAATGTTTCTCTCACTCCTGAACCATCTCCAAGGTGGTGTATGACCCCCTACGGTTTTGGCGCTTTACCATCTATTATTAATAATATTAAGAATTATACATGGTAAAAGGACACAAGTGCAACTAATGTGACGTTTTATTGTGACAACGTTTCGCTCTCCAGAAGCTTTGTCAAGCCGTTACAAACAATACATGGACACAGAGGGTATATAAAGGTACCACCAAAGCTCCTGGAGGGCGAAACGTTGCCACAATAAAATGTAACGTTAGTCTGCCTAACACAGTTAGTAATTATTCCTTTACTGCTAATAAATATTCAGTAAAGACAACTCTGGTTAAGAAGAATATAATTATATCTTTATTACTAATAAATATTCAATAAAAACAACCCTGGTTAAGAATATAATGTCTTTATTACTAATAAATATTCAATAAAGACAACTCTGATTAAGAATATAATGTCTTTATTACTAATAAATATTCAATAAAGACAACTCTGATTAAGAATATAATGTCTTTATTACTAATAAATATTCAATAAAGACAACTCTGGTTAAGAAGAATATAATTATGTCTTTATTACTAATAAATATTCAGTAAAGTCAACTCTGGTTAAGAAGAATATAATTATGTCTTTATTACTAATAAATATTCAGTAAAGTCAACTCTGGTTAAGAAGAATATAATTATGTCTTTATTACTAATAAATATTCAGTAAAGACAACTCTGGTTAAGAAGAATATAATTATGTCTTTATTACTAATAAATATTCAGTAAAGTCAACTCTGGTTAAGAAGAATATAATTATGTCTTTATTACTAATAAATATTCAGTAAAGTCAACTCTGGTTAAGAAGAATATAATTATGTCTTTATTACTAATAAATATTCAGTAAAGTCAACTCTGGTTAAGAAGAATATAATTATGTCTTTATTACTAATAAATATTCAGTAAAGTCAACACTGGTTAAGAAGAATATAATTATGTCTTTATTACTAATAAATATTCAGTAAAGTCAACTCTGGTTAAGAAGAATATAATTATGTCTTTATTACTAATAAATATTCAGTAAAGTCAACTCTGGTTAAGAAGAATATAATTATGTCTTTATTACTAATAAATATTCAGTAAAGTCAACTCTGGTTAAGAAGAATATAATTATGTCTTTATTACTAATAAATATTCAGTAAAGACAACTCTGGTTAAGAAGAATATAATTATGTCTTTATTACTAATAAATATTCAGTAAAGTCAACTCTGGTTAAGAATATAATGTCTTTATTACTAATAAATATTCAATAAAGTCAACTCTGGTTAAGAAGAATATAATTATGTCTTTATTACTAATAAATATTCAATAAAGTCAACTCCGGTTAAGAAGAATATAATTATGTCTTTATTACTAATAAATATTCAATAAAGTCAACTCTGGTTAAGAAGAATATAATTATGTCTTTATTACTAATAAATATTCAATAAAGTCAACTCTGGTTAAGAAGAATATAATTATGTCTTTATTACTAATAAATATTCAATAAAGACAACTCTGGTTAAGAAGAATATAATGTCTTTATTACTAATAAATATTCAATAAAGTCAATTCTGGTTAAGAAGAATATAATTATGTCTTTATTACTAATAAATATTCAATAAAGACAACTCTGTTTAAGAAGAATATTATTATGTCTTTATTACTAATAAATATTCAGTAAAGACAACTCTGGTTAAGAAGAATATAATTATGTCTTTATTACTAATAAATATTCAGTAAAGTCAACTCTGGTTAAGAATATAATGTCTTTATTACTAATAAATATTCAATAAAGTCAGCTCTGGTTAAGAAGAATATAATTATGTCTTTATTACTAATAAATATTCAATAAAGTCAACTCTGGTTAAGAAGAATATAATTATGTCTTTATTACTAATAAATATTCAATAAAGTCAACTCTGGTTAAGAAGAATATAATTATGTCTTTATTACTAATAAATATTCAATAAAGACAACTCTGGTTAAGAAGAATATAATTATGTCTTTATTACTAATAAATATTCAGTAAAGACAACTCTGGTTAAGAAGAATATAATTATGTCTTTATTACTAATAAATATTCAATAAAGTCAACTCTGGTTAAGAAGAATATAATTATGTCTTTATTACTAATAAATATTCAATAAAGACAACTCTGGTTAAGAAGAATATAATTATGTCTTTATTACTAATAAATATTCAGTAAAGACAACTCTGGTTAAGAAGAACATAATTATGTCTTTATTACTAATAAATATTCAGTAAAGTCAACTCTGGTTAAGAAGAATATAATTATGTCTTTATTACTAATAAATATTCAGTAAAGACAACTCTGGTTAAGAAGAATATAATTATGTCTTTATTACTAATAAATATTCAGTAAAGTCAACTCTGGTTAAGAATATAATGTCTTTATTACTAATAAATATTCAATAAAGTCAACTCTGGTTAAGAAGAATATAATTATGTCTTTATTACTAATAAATATTCAATAAAGTCAACTCTGGTTAAGAAGAATATAATTATGTCTTTATTACTAATAAATATTCAATAAAGTCAACTCTGGTTAAGAAGAATATAATTATGTCTTTATTACTAATAAATATTCAATAAAGTCAACTCTGGTTAAGAAGAATATAATGAACAATAAGTCAGAATGACAAGAGACATTTACTTATCAAATTTATTAAGGAGTCACGGTGAGTTGAAGTGATTATTGACTTTTATGTTAGGAATGATATTTATATAAGTGGGATAAAATAAGACCGGAGTCATGAGTGGAGTCATGAGTGGAGTCATGAGTGGAGTCATGAGTGGAGTCATGGGTGGAGTCATGGGTGGAGTCATGGGTGGAGTCATGGGTGGAGTCATGGGTGGAGTCATGGGTGGAGTCATGGGTGGAGTCATGGGTGGAGTCATGAGTGGAGTCACGGGTGGAGTCATGGGTGGAGTCATGGGTGGAGTCATGAGTGGAGTCATGACTGGAGTCATGAGTGGAGTCATGAGTGGAGTCATGGGTGGAGTCATGGGTGGAGTCATGGGTGGAGTCATGGGTGGAGTCATGGGTGGAGTCATGAGTGGAGTCATGAGTGGAGTCATGAGTGGAGTCATGGGTGGAGTCATGGGTGGAGTCATGAGTGGAGTCATGAGTGGAGTCATGGGTGGAGTCATGGGTGGAGTCATGGGTGGAGTCATGGGTGGAGTCATGGGTGGAGTCATGGGTGGAGTCATGAGTGGAGTCATGAGTGGAGTCATGAGTGGAGTCATGGGTGGAGTCATGGGTGGAGTCATGGGTGGAGTCATGGGTGGAGTCATGGGTGGAGTCATGAGTGGAGTCATGGGTGGAGTCATGAGTGGAGTCATGAGTGGAGTCAGGAGTGGAGTCAGGAGTGGAGTCAGGAGTGGAGTCATGGGTGGAGTCATGAGTGGAGTCATGAGTGGAGTCAGGAGTGGAGTCATGGGTGGAGTCATGAGTGGAGTCATGAGTGGAGTCATGAGTGGAGTCAGGAGTGGAGTCATGAGTGGAGTCAGGAGTGGAGTCATGAGTGGAGTCAGGAGTGGAGTCAGGAGTGGAGTCATGGGTGGAGTCATGAGTGGAGTCAGGAGTAGAGTCATGAGTGGAGTCAGGAGTGGAGTCAGGGGTGGAGTCAGGAGTGGAGTCAGGGGTGGAGTCAGGAGTGGAGTCAGGGGTGGAGTCAGGAGTGGAGTCAGGAGTGGAGTCATGAGTGGAGTCATGAGTGGAGTCAGAAGTGGAGTCATGAGTGGAGTCAGGAGTGGAGTCAGGAGTGGAGTCAGGAGTGGAGTCAGGAGTGGAGTCAGGAGTGGAGTCAGGAGTGGAGTCATGAGTGGAGTCAGGGGTGGAGTCAGGAGTGGAGTCAGGAGTGGAGTCAGGAGTGGAGTCAGGAGTGGAGTCAGGAGTGGAGTCAGGAGTGGAGTCATGAGTGGAGTCAGGAGTGGAGTCAGGAGTGGAGTCAGGAGTGGAGTCAGGAGTGGAGTCAGGAGTGGAGTCAGGAGTGGAGTCAGGAGTGGAGTCAGGGGTGGAGTCAGGAGTGGAGTCAGGGGTGGAGTCAGGAGTGGAGTCAGGAGTGGAGTCAGGGGTGGAGTCAGGAGTGGAGTCAGGGGTGGAGTCAGGAGTGGAGTCATGGGTGGAGTCAGGAGTGGAGTCATGGGTGGAGTCAGGAGTGGAGTCAGGGGTGGAGTCAGGAGTGGAGTCATGGGTGGAGTCAGGAGTGGAGTCATGGGTGGAGTCAGGAGTCATTGTGACAAGTAGAAGAGAGTGTGTGTGGGAGGTTGTACGATGATATATTTAGTAACTGGCTGACCTGTGTAGTGGGTGGTGTTGCTCTCTCTCTCTCCAGCACATGTAAGTATATCTGACTTTATACCCATATGATGCTTTGAATTGTTGGATTAGAAGGCCAGTAGGCCTTCTGCAGTGTTCCTCCATTCTTATTTGATGATATTTTTTAGCACGAATTATTAAAATCAGAGAAAGCACTAATTTTTAGCACGAAGGGTTATCTATCCAGAATAAATCGGGGTGGGAGGGTTTGTCACCCAGGATAACCCAGGGTAGGGAGGATATGTCACCCAGGATAACACAGGGTACGGAGGGTGTGCCACCCAGGATAACCCAGGGAAGGGAGCGTTTGCCACCCAGGATAACCCAGGGTAGGGAGGATATGTCACCCAGGATAACACAGGGTAGGGAGGGTGTGCCACCCAGGATAACCCGGGGTAGGGAAGATATGCCACCCAGGATAACCCGAGGCAGGGAGGGTGTGCCACCCAGGATATTCCAGGGTGCAGAGTGTTTGCCACCCAGAATAACCCAGGGTAGGGAGAGTTTCCCACCCAGGATAACCCGGGGTAGGGAGGATATGCCACCCAGGAAAAACCGGGGTAGAGAGAGGTTGCCACCCAGGATAACCCAGGGTATGGAGTGTTTGCCACCCAGGATAACCCGGGGTAGGGAGGATATGCCACCCAGGATAACCCAGGGTATGGAGTGTTTGCCACCCAGGATAACCCGGGGTAGGGAGGGTTTTACACCAAGGATAACACGGGGTAGGTAGGATATGCCATCCAGGATACCCCAGGGTAGGGAGGGTTTGCCACCCTGGATAACCCGGGGTAGGGAGGATATGCCACCCAGGATAACCCAGGGTAGGGAGGGGTTGCCACCCAGGATAACCCGGGATAAGGAAGTTTGCCACCCAGGATAACCCAGGGTAGGGAGGGTTTGCCACCCATCATAACCCGTGGTAGGGAGGATGTGCCACCCAGGATAACCAGGAATAGGGAGGGTTTTTCCACCCAGGATAACCCGGGATAAGGAAGTTTGCCACCCAGGATAACCCAGGGTAGGGAGGGTTTGCCACCCAAGATAACTCAGGGTAGGGAGTGTTTGCCACCCAGGATAACCCAAGGTAGGGACGGTTTGCACCCAGGATAACCCGGGGTAGGGAGTGTTTGCCAACCAGGATAACCCGGGGTAGGGAGGGTTTGCCACCCAGGATAATCCAGGGTAGGGAGGGTTTGCCACCCAGGATAACCCTGGGTAAGGAGGTTTGCCACCAGGATAACCCGGGGTAGGGAGGATTTGCCACCCAGGATAATCCAGGGTAGGGAGGGTTTGCCACCCTGGATAACCCGGGGTAGGGAGGATATGCCACCCAGGATAACCCAGGGTAGGGAGGGGTTACCACCCAGAATAACCCGGGGTAGGGAGTGTTTGCCACTCTGCATAACCCGGGGTAGGGAGGATTTGCCACCCAGGATAACCCGGGGTAGGGAGGGTTTGCCACCCAGGATAACCCTGGGTAAGGAGGTTTGCCACCAGGATAACCCGGGGTAGGGAGGATTTGCCACCCAGGATAATCCAGGGTAGGGAGGGGTTACCACCCAGAATAACCCGGGGTAGGGAGTGTTTGCCACTCAGCATAACCCGGGGTAGGGAGGATTTGCCACCCAGGATAACCCGGGGTAGGGAGGGTTTGCCACCCAGGATAACCCTGGGTAAGGAGGTTTGCCACCAGGATAACCCGGGGTAGTTAGGATTTGCCACCCAGGATAATCCAGGGTAGGGAGGATTTGCCACCCAGGATAACCCGGGGTAGGGAGGGTTTGCCACCCAGGATAACCCGGGGTAGGGAGGATATACCACCCAGGTTAACACGGGGTAGAGAGGGTTAGCCACCCAGAATAATCTGGGGTAGGGAGTGTTTGCCAACCAAGATAACATGGGCAAGGGAGGGTTAGCCATCCAGGATGACCCGTGGTAGGAAGGATATGCCACCCAGGATAACCAAGGGTAGAGAGGGTTTGCCACCCAGGATAACCTGGGGAAGGGAGCGTTTTCCACACAGGATAACCCAGGGTATGGAGGGTTTGCAACGCAGGATAACCATGGATAGGGAGGGTTAGCCACCAAGAATAATCCGGGGTAGGGAGGGTTAGCCATCCAGGATAACCCGGGGTAGGGTGGATATGCCACCCAGGATGTGAAGGCTTACTCAGCCCTGTAACAACTTCAGTCAGTATTACTAAGGCTGGCTCCTCCTCAGGAAAATTAATGAATAAAATTATTATTATTATAATCAAAAAGAAGCGCTAAGCCACAAGGACTATACAGCGCTAATGAATAAAAAAAAAAAAGAACAAAAACTGACAAATATAAACACTTTATTATCTAAGAAATATGAAATATAAAACACTTAAATATGAAATACTGATCCTACATGAAAGAAAATGAAAAATTAAAAATATAAATGATATCTGAATTCAATGCTAAAAACTTGGGTGTCTGGTGTTGGTGACACTGTGTACTGTTGCAATAGAAGCCGTTGCTGATGATGTTGGGGGGGGGGTCGCAGTTGTTGGTGACAACCCACTGGCTCGTTCTAGTGGCCGTAAGTAATCTTTCCCGATGACAGGAGATCAGGTTCTTGACCGCTGTAATGATGAGGGGTTATGTCCTGATTCTTCATACAAGTGCACAGGCAAGTAAATCCAATATGGGACGTCTCCAGGACGTTAGTCCGTCTCCTTCAGTTTTTCTCGTTTATTGACAGGTGACCCTCTCTGTCATCCAAGAGTAGTGTTGGGAGCTGTGAGTCGAGTGATTTACTGTTTGACCGGAGCCCCACACGTCACCTTTCGGGGGGGAGGAAAGAGGGAGGGGAAGGGATAGTGGGAGCTAGACTGACCCTACGTTAACAAGCAGCCGGCAATCAAACTATCACTTTAGGGGTGGGGGAGAAAAGGCGGGAATAGTGGGAGCTTGACTTACCCTACCTTAACAAGCAGCCGGCAATGAAAGTATTGTTACTATATATTCCCTCGCTACTCCTATCTATTGAACTTTTCCCTCACACAGGATAACCCGGGGTAGGGGAGATATGCCACCCAGGATAACCCGGGGTAATGAGGGTGTGCCACCCAGGATAATTAGGGGTAGGGAGTGTTTGCCACCCAGGAAAACCCAGGGTAGGGAGGGTTTGCCACCCAAGATAACCCGGGGTAGGGAGGGGTTGCCACCCAGGATAATTCGGGGTAGGGAGTGTTTGCCACCCAGGAAAACCCAGGGTAGGGAGGATTTGCCACCCAGGATAACCCAAGGTAGGGAAAGTTTTCCACCCAGGATAACCCGGGATAGGGAGGGTTTGCCACCCACGGTAACCCGGGGTAGGGAGGGGTTGCCACCCAGGATAACCCGGGGTAATGAGGGTGTGCCACCCAGGATAATTCGGGGTAGGGAGTGTTTGCCACCCAGGAAAACCCAGGGTAGGGAGGGTTTGCCACCCAGGATAACCCGGGGTAGGGAGGGTTTGCCACCCAGGATAACCCGGGGTAGGGAGGGTTAGCCACCCAGGATAACCCGGGGTAGGGAGGGTTTGCCACCCAGGATAACCCAGGGTAGGGAGGGTTTGCCACCCAGGATAACCCGGGGTAGGGAGGGTTAGCCACCCATGATAACCCGGGGTAGGGAGGGTTAGCCACCCAGGATAACCCGGGGTAGGGAGGGTTTGCCACCCAGGATAACCCAGGGTAGGGAGGGTTTGCCACCCATGATAACCCGGGGTAGGTAGGGTTAGCCACCCATGATAACCCGGGGTAGGTAGGGTTAGCCACCCAGGATAACCCGGGGTAGGGAGGGTTAGCCACCCAGGATAACCCGGGGTAGGGAGGGTTAGCCACCCAGGATAACCCGGGGTAGGGAGGGTTTGCCACCCAGGATAACCCAGGGTAGGGAGGGTTTGCCACCCATGATAACCCGGGGTAGGGAGGGTTTGCCACCCAGGATAACCCGGGGTAGGTAAGGTTAGCCACCCAAGATGCCACCCACACCAGTCCACTAACACCCAGGAACTTGATGAAGATTAGACCCAGATGCTGCACATGTGTCTCATCTTCATCTTGTCGGTACTGTATACCGTTCATGAACACTCTTGAACCTACTTACTGCTAGGTGAACTGGGGCAACAAGTATAAGGTGACTAACACCGGGCACCTATTTACTGCTAGGTGAATAGGGGCAGCAGGTATATACTTACTGTTAGGTGAAGAGGGGAATCAAGTGTAACGTAACTAATACCCAGGTACCTTCTTATTGCTAGGTGAAGAAGGGCAGCAGGTGTAACGAAACATGTTGCCCGAAATGTTACGAATAACAAGAGTGTTTCTATATAGTAGTATGTTAGTGATGTCAGCTAGGCCTGCATAAGAACATGAGAAAGAAGGAATACTGCAACAGGCCTTGAGGCCTATGCAAGGCAGGTCTAATTCTCCCACCGGCTTAAGCCAATGCCTGATCTGCTAGCACAAGCTAGTCAGGTCCAACCTATTTTTAAAACTACACAACGTCTTAGCTTCTATGACGGTACTCGGGAGTTTGTTCCACTACAACTTTATTACCAAACCAGTGCTTTCCTATATCCTTCCTGAATTTGAATTTTTCCAGTTTAAAACCATTGCTGCGAGTCCTGTCTATGTTAAATATTTTTAGTAGGCTATTTACATCCTCTTTATTAATTGCTGTTTTCCATTTATACACCTCAATCATATCCCCCCTAATTCTACACCTTTCTAGAGAGTGCAGATTCAGGGCCTCAGTCTATCCTCATAGGGAAGATTTCTGATACATGGGATTAACTTTGTCATCCTCCTTCGCACGTTTTCCAGTGCATTTACATCCATTCTGTAATATGGTGACCAAAATTGCGCAGCACAATCTAAGTTAGGCCTAACCAAAGATATATAGAGTTGAAGAACAACCTGAGGACTTCTATTAGTTATAATTCTTGCTATGAAACCAACACTAATGGCAACACTAATGCACTGTTGTCTTGGTTTAAGATTACTGCTAACCAGAACTCCTAAATCCTTTTTCGCAATCCGTAATATTAATTTAAGATCTACATTATTTAGTTTATATAAAGTATGGTTATTTTCCTGTCCAACATTTAGAACTTTGCATTTGTCTATATTAAGCTACATCTGCCACTTCTCCGACCACTGCATCAGTCTATTCAAATCATCCTGGAGTGCACTGATATCCTCATTATTTTGGTGTCATCAGCAAATTTGCTTATGTCACCATTTATTCCCTCATCTATGTCGTTTATGTAGAATGTGATCAAGGGGCCCAACACTGACCCCTGTGGAACACCGCTTGCGACGTGCCCCCATTCTGATTTTCCCCATTCATGCAAACTCTCTGCTGCCTATTTGTCAACCATGCCTCGACCCAGGAAAAAATCTCTCCTCACATTCCGTGTGCCTTAAGTTTTCTCAACAGCCTCTGATGTGGAACTCTATCGAAAGCCTTACTGAAGTCCATATTCACAATATCATATTCTATACCTTGATCTACCTTCTCAAACACCTTAGTGAAGAAAGTTAGTAAATTCATAAGACAGGAACGCCCCTTTGTAAAACCGTGCTGAGATTCATTAATCAATTTATGCCTTTCAAGATGGCTACGAATTGCTTCTGCAATAATTGACTCCATAAATTTTCCTACTATGAAGGAAAGGCTTATTGGTCTATAGTTTGAAGCTAAGGAACTGTCACCTGCCTTGTAAGTACATTTGCCATTTTTTTACTTTTCAGGCACTATTACAACCCAGGAGTTCCAAAGGCCTATTATCCTGGGTGTAAAGGGAGCAAAATAAACACAGCAGAAAACTTTTGGCTTATATTATCCTTCACCAATTTAGAACAGAAGTGTGTACACTATATACACTATGTACGACAATAGGTATTAGTGCACTCCACGGTAAGCAAGGCAGAATAGAAGCCACTAGAGAGCAGACCGTGCTTCAACCAGCTCTAGAATGGGTATGACAAGGGCAGACAGGAGAGTGGTACCCACATAACCTCTGCAATTCCCAAAACCATCTTCTCATTGGCTGGAACCTGGGTACTGGTTGAGCGACAGGGCCCCATCACCAACCCTTAGTTCCCTGGCACTATGCCAGTTTGTAGTGATATATTGAAAAGATTAGCTAAAGGTATGTTAAAATCCTCTTTACATTCCTTTAACACCCTTGCAAACAATTCATCAGGACTTGGGGATTTGTTAGGTTTTAATTTCTCTATTTGTCTGAGGACCATGTCACTAGTTACCCTAATCGTGCATAGTAAATTTATGATCCTGTTCCACATAATTTATTATTTATCATTCATCTCTCAACCTTTGAGTGGTGAGGACGTGCGCTGCTGCTGCCCCTGGCGTTGATTGGTGGCAGTTATATTTTCACAGCATGGCTCTGGCCAGCCGGAGACGCATCAATACAGTCTGTGTTGAGCTTATCCGTGGGGCTGGGACAGGAACTTCTATGGAGCTGCTATTACTTGCAATCATATGAGATACATATGGTATTGCTAACGAGGAGATATGTGGAGTAGCACTGAATGGCACGATGAGGATCTTTGTCAAGTTTAACTTGGCAAGTGTGTATGAGGCGGTGGTGGACAAGTACCAGGAGGTCACTTTGACAGTTAACTACGCTGTGACCGTGCGACTTCACGACGTATCTCGCCATTACACATGGGTTAAGATTAGAAATGTGCCTTTCGAGGCGGATGATTCTGACATCCGTCTTGCGATGGGTAAATATGGTACAGTACATATGGCCACTGTTGGGAGGTGGGCTACTGGGCCATATGCAGGGATACCCAAAGGAACGTATTCTGTGAAGATGACGTTACGTTACTCTATTCCGTCGTATGTAGTGCTGCCAGAATTTCGGACCCAGGTGTTTGTGACATACGCTGGGCAACGCCGGACCTGCCGATTGTGTGGGTCGTATGATCACCTAGCGGCTCTGTATGGAAGGAGACATGGCAACATGGAACAACGGCAGTGACATGAAGCAGAAGAGAAGGGTGAGGAGCAAGATTTGCCTTATGTGACTCTGCCTACACAAGGTGGGTCCTGGAGTGAGGAGGTCGAAAGAGCGGAGGAGATGGAGTCGGCAGGTGTGACGAGGGGGGGACACCCCTTCATTGAACGCAGCTCAGGTGTTGGAAGAGAACATCCTGGATGTGAGTGATAGCGAAGTGGAAGACTCATTAGCCAAGGCTTTAAATGTGTTATTGGATGACAAGAGGTTGGGAGGTTGGGAGTCCAGACCTAGTTCTTGGGCCTGCTGTGGATCAGGGCCTGGAACAGGATAAGCGGTTGGCACAGTGTGATATGAATGTCTTGATGATGTAAGCGGTGGAGGTGGAGGTCCACCGGGACACTGTAAAAGACGACATGATGCAAGCAGAGGGAGCATCACAGAAGCGCGCTGCTGCACTGTCTGACTCCGAGGAAGTGCTCACGCCTGCCCAGCACACTGGGAAAAAGTCCTGGGCGGAAGTTACGCAGAGAGGACCCAGCGGTCCTAAGGGCAGGAGTTGGTTAAGAGCGTTCCTAAAGGGGGGGAGAGGGATCGAGGTGTCACGAAACGATCTGGTGGCAAGACAGTACCAGGGTCAAGAAGAAAAACCACTCTGTAGTCTTCATGTGCATGACATTGAACATTAATTGATTGCAATCAGAGAGAAAATGTGTTCAGTTTAGTGAATATTTGGTGCGTAATAGTGTTGATGTGGTGTTCGTGCAGGAACGCAACTACAGGCCAGGCTATGAGTTGAAGGTGAATGGGTATAAAGTGTATGTGGAGCATGCGATAAGGTTGAAAGGAGTTGCCATCCTGGTAAGGGAAACTAGCCTGTTCGTAGTGAGGCATTGTGAGGGTGGGGAGGGGAGGGGAGGGTGATTCGTGTGGATGGGTGGTGGGGTAGGGTACAGATGAATTTGGTGTGTGTATGGTCCGGCAGAGGGAGATGTGCATATTAAGAATAAATTTGTGAAGGATGTCCTAGTATATTATTTGCGTGCTTTGCCTGGTGTAGCTGTAATTGGTGGTGATTGGAATTGTGTGATAAGGCGTAAAGACGTGGAACCTAGAGGGGCAGGGTATTGTTCGGGGATTTTGGGGGAATTATTAAATGGGGTGGGGTTAATGGACGTTGGGGGGTGGGGTTGTAGAACATACTTTTGTTAGACGTGGATATGTGGCTAGGCTTGATCGCTTGTACGTGCCCCGAACAGTAAGAGTGAGCAGAGTGCGTGTGGTGGACGCGGTTTTTTCGGATCACAGGGGAGTAATGGTGGTCTTAGAATGGGAGGGATTGCCTAGAAGGGGTCAAGGTTATTGGAAGTTAAATGTGAAGCTGTTGCAGGGTGAGGAATGTCGTCAGTCTTTTGTGCAATTGTGGGAACGGTTGGTGGATGAGGTGCCTGGGGATGATGCTCTGGTAAGTTGGTGGGATTCGGTGGCTAAAACTCACATCAGAGAATATTATATTTGTCGTGGGAGGGAATATAATCAGTCAAAGTATGGGTTTCAAAGATATCTAGAAGGACAGCTGCGTGACTGTTATGCACGAGGAGGAGCAAGCTATCCAGTGCAGGACACTGAGGGTTTAAAGGAGAGTATTAGGGTATTGCAAAACGAGCGTTTTGATGGTGCATGAATTATGGGAGGATTGGAAGAAGTGCTATGGGGTGATCGGCCGTCGGCTTGCGTGTTAAGGGGCCAGAGAAAGAGGAGAGTGACGACGGAGATGTTGGGGTTAAATGTACACGTAGGGATGGAAGGGTATAGAGCGAGTCAAGCATTGGTAACGACGGAGGGTATGAGTGAATATGTAGACGCTTGGTTTAAGTCATATACGCAAAGCGTGGGCATCCGTGAAGTGGCATTGGAGGGAAATGGTAGGTTATGTGCAGTGTGAGCTTGATGGTCAAGATCGAGAGGCATTAGGTTGGCCGATTACGGAATGTGAGATTTGGCAGGCATTGTCAGGGGTGAGCTTGGGAAAGGCGCTGGGTGTAGATGGGCTGCCAAATGATTTTTGCATAAAGAATTGGGGAGTTCTGAGGTTTTTTTTTTAGTAAGGTTGTTTAACATACTTAAGGTGGCTGCGGTAATGGGAGAGCAGCAATGGACGGCCATTGTGGTGTTGGTACCGAAAGGGGAGCAGTCAACGGTAATGGATTATCGGGCTCTTTCACTTATGTGTGGAGATTATAAATTGTTCGCGAGAATATTAGGGAACAGAATCAAGAGAGCGATAGGCAAGGTAATTGATAGGGTGCAATATGGGGTGCCAGGAAGGTCAATGTATGAAGGGCATGGCATGATTCGAGAATTTATAGAGAAACGGGGGGAGTTGGGTGATGGGGGTGTATTGGCGTTAGATTGAAAGGCTGCTTATGATAGTGTGGAAAGGGAAGTGTTATGGAGGTTCATGCATTGGTAAGGTTTAGGGGAAGAAATAGTATCTTGTGCAAAATTATTGTATCAGGAGGCGTCGATGAGGGTGCAGGTTAACGGGAGGCTAGGAGTTAAATACAGATGCGACGGGGACTGCGCCAAGGTTGCCCACTATCGCAAATATTGTTTGCATGTATACAGGATCCATTTTATAGGGCCATTCGGAGGTGCGTTGCGGGAGGTGGGGAGGGGGGGGCTGGTATCGTAGGTTATGTGGATGACACGACTGTTTTGGTGAGATGTAATAGGGGCTTGCTTAGTGTGGGTAATGTGGTGGATATGTATGGGGAGGCTTCAGGAATGAAAATTAATGTTGAGAAGACTAAGTTTCTGGACCTAAGGGATAATACACATGGGGATCAGGTGGTAGGGGGTGGGTGGAGTGTGGTGGATCAACTATTGATATGTGGGATAGTTTATGTGAGAGATACACGGGTGGCTCAAGAGGTGAATTTGGTGCCAACAGTGGATGGAGTATTGAAAAGACTTGGTGGTTTTAGGGCGGTGCAACTAAGGCTGCATCAAAGAGTAATAGTGGCGAACGTGCTATTGTAGAGCAAGTTATGGCAAGTGGTTGTCATGTACCCACTGATGCGACATGCGGTAAAACGTTTACAACATGGGGTTTTTAGGTTTATATGGGGTTCGGGTTGCGAATGGTTAAGTAGAGCGGTGTTAACACTTCCGGTCAGTCGGGGAGGGCTGGGGCTTATACCTCTGGGAAAAAAGGATGATGAGCGTGTACCTAAAACCAAGTTATATAAGGGAGGGGGGCGGGAGGGGAGGTGGACTTGTGCGAGTACGTAAGGATATATAACGGTGGTGGGGGGGTAGGGATTTAATAGTTGGTGAGGCCATGTTGAGGTTATTAATGACAGTGAGGGACCCGTCGTGTGTTAAATTACAAGTCCTCGAAGGAGTGGAAGGTAGGTCAGTGGTGGCTGCTGTTGAAGGAGCATACCCTATGTATGCGTGGAGCGAAATACGGACGCGTCTAAAACAATTACGTGTAAAACCGGGTGTTCGGGAGGTAATGTTTAGATTTTTACATGGGATTTTGCCGTCTGGGGTTGTCCTATTCAATAGGAGGATAAGGGAGGGAGGGGAATGTAGAGCGTGTGGAAGCATGGAGACAATTTTGCATGTGGTATATTTTTGTGACTGTATAGAAGTTGTGCGAGTCTGGTTAGGAGAGGTGTTCAGGTTAGTGGGTGGGGGAGGGTTGCAGGTGTTGCGGGCTTTAAGTTTGGATATATAGGTGGGGTGAGTAAGATGGTGGAGAATGCAGTGGCGTATTTGGCCACGGATTTTATATATACGTCATGGGCCATGAGGGAGGTGGGCGTGGATGAGAGGATAAAGGTGTTAGCTGCGACATTTTACAGAACTAAGTGTCGTAATAGGGAAATTTATGGAGGGAGTTGGGAGACTGCTTTTACTGAGGGCTACCGGAGTTTTAGGTTGAGGGATTTATGGGATTTACGTGCAATGTAAGGGGTGGCGGCGGGCTGGCTTCCCGATAAGGACAGTGTGAAAGGGTTTAGTGTGGAAGAGAATGAATATAGCACTAAGACATAAGTGCCTTTGACTGTGTGATGAGCGGGTTGTGTGTTGTGAACGATACAAGTTCTTCAATTTAATTATTAATTATGCAATTGATAAAGGACGACAGATGTCGTAGTGTGATGGAATATTATATATATGAAACGAAATTATTGGTATGTGTATAATGAAAGGAAAATGTGGGTGCACTGTGTGAATGTAAAATCTATATATAAACAAGAGTTATTGAGTGTGGTAGGAAGACATCAGTAGTTATGGAAGTGGGAAGGTCATGCACTGTTATGTATTATGTAAAAAGAATTACATCTTAGTAGTGGTTTTAATGAATGGTTGAACTATATTTAGGAAAGCTTGACTCACCTTGTGTTTTTATTATATATTGTTTTTTATGGGAGCTCTATAGAGCCCGTAGGTTTAGGTTACCTTTAAGATGACATATTGTATATTTGATGGATGACATAGGATTAGGTTTTTGTTTGTTTTACTGGTTGTGTTGTAAAGTGTATGCTTCATAAGTATATATATATACCTTCCTCTAGAAGGTGATATGTTGTTAGGTAAGACACAAAGGCAACAGTTAGGCAACTTTATTCCGAAACGTTTCGCCTACACAGTAGGCTTCTTCAGTCGAATACAGAAAGTAGGCAGGAACAGAAGATATGTGAAGACGATGTAATCAGTCCATCACCCTTGAAGTCGTAGAATTTGAGGTTGTCAGTCCCTCAGCCTGGAGAGTTCAGTTCCATAGTCAGGAACTATCTGAAGATCAAGCGACAGTGCGGAGACTTAAATACTGTCGGAAGGAGAGGTGAAGAGTAGTAGTAGTAGTAGTAGTAGTAGTAGTAGTAGTAGTAGTAGTGAGAATGAAGCCACTATCAGAAGGTGATATGTTTGGGAGTCTAGTAGATATACGTTGTACATGAATCATGTAGAATTGATTTTTATTTTATCTCAATATATTGAGTTATACTGAATGTATCACGTTGTTCAGTATGGAATAATGCAAGAATTTCATACAATATAAAGTTAGATATAAAGATTGTTACGTGTCAGGTGGATTGACACGCAAAAAGGAGGGGTGGGGGGGGGTAGTGTTTTCAAAATGTAAGGTGTACATTCCGTGGCAGGATGTACAATGTAAGGTGTACATTCCGTGGCAGGATGTACAATGTAAGGTGTACATTCCATGGCAGGATGTGCAATGTAAGGTGTACATTCCGTGGCTGGATGTGCAATGTAAGGTGTACATTCCGTGGCAGGATGTACAATGTAAGGTGTACATTCCGTGGCAGGATGTACAATGTAAGGTGTACATTCCGTGGCAGGATGTACAATGTAAGGTGTACATTCCGTGGCAGGATGTACAATGCAAGGTGTACATTCCGTGGCAGGATGTGCAATGTAAGGTGTACATTCCGTGGCAGGATGTACAATGTAAGGTGTACATTTCGTGGCTGGATGTGCAATGTAAGGTGCACATTCCGTGGCAGGATGTGCAATGTAAGGTGCACATTCCGTGGCAGGATGTGCAATGTAAGGTGTACATTCCGTGGCAGGATGTGCAATGTAAGGTGTACATTCCGTGGCAGGATGTGCAATGTAAGGTGTACATTCCGTGGCAGGATGTGCAATGTAAGGTGTACATTCCGTGGCAGGATGTACAATGTAAGGTGTACATTCCGTGGCAGGATGTACAATGTAAGGTTGAACATTAAAATGGTATAAAATACCGACAGGTTGTTAGGTAAGACACATATGCAACAGTTAGGTATCTTTATTATGAAACGTTTCGCCTACACAGTAGGCTTCTTCAGTCAAGTACAGAAAAGTTGATAGAAGCAGAAGATACTTGAAGACGATGTAATCAGTCCATCACCCTTAAAGTTTTGAGGTGGTCAGTCCCTCAGTCTGGAGAAGAGCATTGTTCCATAGTATGAAACAATATGGAGAAGAAGTGACAGGATGGAGCTTTTATAGCGCCAGGAGGTGAGACGTAGGCCACTAGGAGAGGTAAGAACTCAGATGTTGAAAGGTTAGGTCCCTCTCAAACCCAGCCCCTCTCACTAGTGGAAGTTGTCGAAGTTGATTGCAGGTCTGTACCAAGATACCCTTGTGTTGCAGTGTCTGACAGATTGAACATTAAAATGGTATAAAATACCGACAGGTTGTTAGGTAAGACACATATGCAACAGTTAGGTATCTTTATTATGAAACGTTTCGCCTACACAGTAGGCTTCTTCAGTCAAGTACAGAAAAGTTGATAGAAGCAGAAGATACTTGAAGACGATGTAATCAGTCCATCACCCTTAAAGTTTTGAGGTGGTCAGTCCCTCAGTCTGGAGAAGAGCATTGTTCCATAGTATGAAACAATATGGAGAAGAAGTGACAGGATGGAGCTTTTATAGCGCCAGGAGGTGAGACGTAGGCCACTAGGAGAGGTAAGAACTCAGATGTTGAAAGGTTAGGTCCCTCTCAAACCCAGCCCCTCTCACTAGTGGAAGTTGTCGAAGTTGATTGCAGGTCTGTACCAAGATACCCTTGTGTTGCAGTGTCTGACAGATTGAACATTAAAATGGTATAAAATGCCGACAGGTTGTTAGGTAAGACACATATGCAACAGTTAGGTATCTTTATTATGAAACGTTTCGCCTACACAGTAGGCTTCTTCAGTCAAGTACAGAAAAGTTGATAGAAGCAGAAGATACTTGAAGACGATGTAATCAGTCCATCACCCTTAAAGTTTTGAGGTGGTCAGTCCCTCAGTCTGGAGAAGAGCATTGTTCCATAGTATGAAACAATATGGAGAAGAAGTGACAGGATGGAGCTTTTATAGCGCCAGGAGGTGAGACGTAGGCCACTAGGAGAGGTAAGAACTCAGATGTTGAAAGGTTAGGTCCCTCTCAAACCCAGCCCCTCTCACTAGTGGAAGTTGTCGAAGTTGATTGCAGGTCTGTACCAAGATACCCTTGTGTTGCAGTGTCTGACAGATTGAACATTAAAATGGTATAAAATACCGACAGGTTGTTAGGTAAGACACATATGCAACAGTTAGGTATCTTTATTATGAAACGTTTCGCCTACACAGTAGGCTTCTTCAGTCAAGTACAGAAAAGTTGATAGAAGCAGAAGATACTTGAAGACGATGTAATCAGTCCATCACCCTTAAAGTTTTGAGGTGGTCAGTCCCTCAGTCTGGAGAAGAGCATTGTTCCATAGTATGAAACAATATGGAGAAGAAGTGACAGGATGGAGCTTTTATAGCGCCAGGAGGTGAGACGTAGGCCACTAGGAGAGGTAAGAACTCAGATGTTGAAAGGTTAGGTCCCTCTCAAACCCAGCCCCTCTCACTAGTGGAAGTTGTCGAAGTTGATTGCAGGTCTGTACCAAGATACCCTTGTGTTGCAGTGTCTGACAGATTGAACATTAAAATGGTATAAAATACCGACAGGTTGTTAGGTAAGACACATATGTTGCATATGTGTCTTACCTAACAACCTGTCGGTATTTTATACCATTTTAATGTTCAATCTGTCAGACACTGCAACACAAGGGTATCTTGGTACAGACCTGCAATCAACTTCGACAACTTCCACTAGTGAGAGGGGCTGGGTTTGAGAGGGACCTAACCTTTCAACATCTGAGTTCTTACCTCTCCTAGTGGCCTACGTCTCACCTCCTGGCGCTATAAAAGCTCCATCCTGTCACTTCTTCTCCATATTGTTTCATACTATGGAACAATGCTCTTCTCCAGACTGAGGGACTGACCACCTCAAAACTTTAAGGGTGATGGACTGATTACATCGTCTTCAAGTATCTTCTGCTTCTATCAACTTTTCTGTACTTGACTGAAGAAGCCTACTGTGTAGGCGAAACGTTTCATAATAAAGATACCTAACTGTTGCATATGTGTCTTACCTAACACAATGTAAGGTGTACATTCCGTGGCAGGATGTACAATGTAAGGTGTACATTCCGTGGCAGGATGTGCAATGTAAGGTGTACATTCCGTGGCAGGATGTACAATGTAAGGTGTACATTCCGTGGCAGGATGTACAATGTAAGGTGTACATTCCGTGGCAGGATGTGCAATGTAAGGTGTACATTCCGTGGCAGGATGTGCAATGTAAGGTGTACATTCCGTGGCAGGATGTGCAATGTAAGGTGTACATTCCGTGGCAGGATGTGCAATGTAAGGTGTACATTCCGTGGCAGGATGTACAATCAGGATTTAGATGTACCTGCCAAGAGGTCTTTAGGTTAGATGTAGTGTTCCAGGCATAATGTCATTACTCCAAGGATTGGAATGGTCATTGTTTATTGTACAGATTTGTGTCTTTCAGGTGTACCATATCAATTGGAAATTACATGTACTATGCAGAATTTTGCAACATATATTGTAAAACTTATTGTTGTAATTGAGGTGTGTATTGATTTCTTTCATTTTTTTCACCATTGTTTTCGCTATGTATTTGTCGCTTGCTTTTATGTACTATGTATGTCTTTTAAATAAAATATAAAAAAAAATATTATTTCTGGAATTTTGGTAGAATCTTCCTGAGGAAAAACAGAGAGGAAGTAGGTATCAAAAAGTTCACATATTTCCTTATGACTATCAGTGATCTCACCTGAGTTACTCTTAAGTGGGTCTATCTTGTCCCTACTCTTACTTCCGTGTACCTGAAAAAACTCTTTTGGGTTAGTCTTCGAATCCCTTGTAACCTTAGCCTCACAATCCCTTTTTGCTTCTCTTATTCCTTTTTTTTTATTTCACTCTTTAATCGAATACATTGTTTTCTTAACTGTCCATCCCCTCCTTTGATACGCCTATATATGCCTCTCTTTTGACCAATGAGATGTTTCACGCTATTGTTTATCCATTTGGGATAATTGTTAGATCTAATTTCACTACTCGTGACAAAAGTCGTCTGGGCATCCAGCACTATGCTCTGAAATAAGTCATATCGGCAACCAACTCTACCTACCTGACTCATAGTCATGTCATCCCAATTTAGCCCACCCAGGTAATTTCTCATACCCATGAAGTCGGGCAAGCAGAAATCTGGGACAGAGACTTGATTGCAGTTATCTGGGTAATTCCATGATATATTGAAACTAAGAGATTTGTGATCACTTTCCCTTAGCTCATCATTAACCTCAAGATTATTAACTAGTGATTCTTTGTTGGCAAGAACCAAGTCAAACAGATTGTTTCCTCTAGTTCGTTCGGTCACAAACTGTTTTAAAAAGAAGTCTTGAGCCGTATCAAGAGTCACATTGTTCCAGTCAATTTGTCTAAATTGAAAATTTCCCATTAACATAGCATTTTCATACCTAGATGCCTTATAAATTTCGTCCCATAGTAGCTTACTGCACTCCCTATCAAGGTTTGGGGCCTATAAATCACACCCAAAATTAATTTTTCACGACCTTTGAGAAAGCAGCCAAGGAGATTCAGCGTCCGATGTCTAACATAACAATCTAAATTATCTATGACATATATCGCCACTCCACCACCCTTCCTGTTGACTCTATCAGTGTGGAAGAGTTTATAACCCTGTATGTTGCATTCAGAATGCATTTCCAAATAAATAAAGATATTATTATTATTATTACTCTTATTAGTATTAGTGAACATGTACTTGTAGAAATAAACATTATTATTCTAATTATTGTTATAACGTTCCAAGTTATCAGGAGATCGAAGCGCCAGTTCTCCAATGTGTTATCCGAGGCCGCTACTAACTGAGCCACGAGGAAACACCATCACACATAAAGAAGCCTAGTGGAAATAACTTTGTCTGACTTTTCTGTGTTATCCTAGCTTCTCTACACATATGCTGCTATGTATGATAACATTTGTAACTGTAGTTGTGTATACCTGAATAAACTTACACCCTCGTGTAAACCTCACGTTATTCTCCATTAATAACAACGTTAATTTCCAGAGTGACAGACGAGAGTTAAGATGATTGTTGAAGTGTTGCTGTTAGTGTTCCTGGTTCTCCTAATTGTATATTACTTCCACCAGCATCCTGCCAAGAATCTTCCTCCTGGTATGTATACATAATGCATATATATGTCCTGCCATATAGGTCAAACTTGCGATTTTGGTTTAAATAGCAACGCTCTTCTTACCAAATATGGCAAGCGAAAATTTGTGTATGCAATAATTTCGCAAAAATCATTCTGAACCTAACGAAAAAATAAATATTTCATTCTGTTTATTATTAAATTATTGAAAACTTATCTATAATATATTTAGCTGGATTAGGCTAAATTAAATCGCGCTTGTTATAATACAGTTAGGTAAGTTTTCTAAGGTTCTTTTGATACAAAATTATTAATTTTTACGTTAACATAAATGAAAAATATATCTTTAAGCGTATAAAGGAAAATTATATACATATATATATGTATATATACATATATATATTGTTCCAGACATGATGATGTAGGCCAGTAAAGAATTGTTCCAGCCACGATGTTGTAGGCGAGTTAAGAATTGTTCCAGCCACGATGTTGTAGGAGAGTTAAGAATTGTTCCAACCACGATGATGTAGGCCAGTTAAGAATTGTTCCAGCCACGATGTTGTAGGCCAGTTAAGAATTGTTCCAGCCATGATATTGTAGGCCAGTTAAGAATTGTTCCAGCCATGATATTGTAGGCCAGTTAAGAATTGTTCCAGCCATGATATTGTAGGCCAGTTAAGAACTGTTCCAGCCACGATGTTGTAGGCCAGTTAAGAATTGTTCCAGCCATGATATTGTAGGCCAGTTAAGAATTGTTCCAGCCATGATATTGTAGGCCAGTTAAGAACGGTTCCAGCCATGATGTACGACAGTTAAGAATTGTTCCAGCCATGATGTTGTAGGCCAGTTAAGAATTGTTCCAGACATGATGTTGTAGGCCATTTAAGAATTGTTCCAACCATGATGTTGTAGGCCAGTTAAGAATTGTTCCAGCCACGATGTTGTAGGCCAGTTAAGAATTGTTCCAGACATGATGTTGTAGGCCAGTTAAGAATTGTTCCAACCATGATGTTGTAGGCCAGTTAAGAATTGTTCCAGACATGATGTTGTAGGCCAGTTAAGAATTGTTCCAACCATGATGTTGTAGGCCAGTTAAGAACTGTTCCAGACATGATGTTGTAGGCCAGTTAAGAATTGTTCCAACCATGATGTTGTAGGCCAGTTAAGAACTGTTCCAGACATGATGTTGTAGGCCAGTTAAGAATTGTTCCAACCATGATGTTGTAGGTCAGTTAAGAATTGTTCCAGACATGATGTTGTAGGCCAGTTAAGAATTGTTCCAGCCACGATGTTGTAGGCCAGTTAAGAACTGTTCCATGATGTTGTAGGCCAGTTAAGAATTGTTCCAGCCACGATGTTGTAGGCCAGTTAAGAACTGTTCCAGACATGATGTTGTTGGCCAGTTAAGAATTGTTCCAGCCATGATGTTGTAGGCCAGTTAAGAATTGTTCCAACCATGATGTTGTAGGCCAGTTAAGAATTGTTCGAGACATGATGTTGTAGGCCAGTTAAGAATTGTTCCAGACATCATGATGTAGGCCAGTTAAGAATTGTTCCAACCATGATGTTGTAGGTCAGTTAAGAATTGTTCCAACCATGATGTTGTAGGCCAGTTAAGAATTGTTCCAGACATGATGTTGTAGGCCAGTTAAGAATTGTTCCAACCATGATGTTGTAGGCCAGTTAAGAATTGTTCCAACCATGATGTTGTAGGCCAGTTAAGAATTGTTCCAACCATGATGTTGTAGGCCAGTTAAGAATTGTTCCAGACATGATGTTGTAGGCCAGTTAAGAATTGTTCCAGCCATGATGTAGGCCAGTTAAGAATTGTTCCAACCATGATGTTGTAGGCCAGTCAAGAATTGTTCCAGACATGATGTTGTAGGCCAGTTAAGAATT
Source organism: Cherax quadricarinatus (assembly GCF_038502225.1). Lineage (NCBI taxonomy): Eukaryota > Metazoa > Arthropoda > Malacostraca > Decapoda > Parastacidae > Cherax > Cherax quadricarinatus. The sequence goes on along the minus strand of NC_091378.1, from coordinate 14,782,276 downwards.
GTTCCAACCATGATGTTGTAGGCCAGTTAAAAATTGTTCCAGACATGATGTTGTAGGCCAGTTAAGAATTGTTCCAGGCATTTACTGTGATTTTTACTCATCTACTCCAGTATATATATAAGATACATACACAATAAGATCACAGTAAACATGTGATATCAAGATATGTAAAATAATCACAGTGAAATTCGAAGCGCATTCGTGATTTCTCACATTATTAAGGAAATGTATAATATATATGTATGTAATGTAATATATGATGGCTTTCAGGACCCTTGAGTTTGCCTATCATTGGGAACCTAAAACGTGTTATAGTGCCAGAGGATGTTCGTAAACTCCGTAAGAGATATGGCGATATCTTTAGGTGAGTACGCAGCTTCATGTTAATGTACTACAATATATGTTAATATTATGATTTGTTGGGATTTTAAACCCGGATTGTTAATCTCCCAGAATAACACCAAGAAACTTAGCGCGTCATCGAGGACTGTGTTATTTCCATTGTCTCCCAGGATGCCACCGACACCAGTCCACTAACACCTAGGTACCTACTTACTGCTAGGTGAACAGGGACAACAGGTGCAAGGAAACATACCCAACGTTTCCACCCGTGCCGCTGGTTGAACCACAGACACTCAGTGTACGAGAAGAGTGTGTTACCTACTGAGCCAGATTTGATAGGAATATAACTGAAGCGCATCAGGTTCATACTGGCGGCAGTTATTTGTGTCAGGAAACAGGACAAGTGTTTCCTGAATCCTGTCATGGATCTATATCATTTTTATTGTTAAACTGCTTATCACACACACTCACACACACACACACACACACACACACACACACACACACACACACACACACACGAGCTATTAAATATCTGACCAGATTCAAAAGCTGACGGGTTTTTACGCGCCCTAGGGGTATTTGTACGTGTATGTGTATATGTGTGTATGTATTTGTATATACATTTATATGTATGTATATATAAAATATTTTATATAAAAGCCTATCCTCGCCAGCCAAATCGGAAGAACTGTTAAAGACAGCTAAATATGTTGAGAAATTATATACTAGGAGAACTGTCAAGAGCTGTAAGATGACCACTATGATGAAGATCTGTGTAGTCTGCAGAAAAAGTAAGGGACCAAAACAAGCCTAGATTGCTTGCAATCTCTGTGGTCAATGGTCCCATGATTTATGCAGGGATTTTAAACCAGTGACTACACTTGACAAACAGAGTGAAGTTTTTGGATCTGCCCAAACGAGATACGCCTATATGGGGAATTTACATCTATATTAAAAGACAGCAACACTAATGAAAGACATGTCAACATGGTATGACAACTGGGAAAATAAGATGGGTGGTTTGGACGGAGCTGTCTTGGACGACAGTGCTCCTGAGGGTGCTAGTGTTATCCTGGAGGACAGTGAACCAAAAGGAGACATTGGCCTGGTGATGAAAATAGAGATAATAGAAAATAGAGATAATTCTGGAGATGGAGCAAAAGGGGATGATGCCTCAGGGAACAGTGTTGACACATTACCAGCAAAACCTGGTAGAAGCACTGATGTCCATACAGGGGTGACAGATAAGGAGGGAACAGAAAAAAATGCACCAGCAGCGAACAAAGAACTTTCACAGCACACATTAGTACGATAAGGCACCTAAATTACTGGGAACGGTTGAAGGTCCTTGATCTGTATTCCCTGGAATGCAGGCGAGAGAGATACTTGATAATATACACTTGGAAGGTACTGGAGGGATTGGTACTAAACCTGCACACGAAAATCACTCCCTATGAAAGCAAAAGACTCGGCAGGAGATGCAACATTCCCCCTATGAAAAGCAGGGGCGCCAAGAGTACTTTGAGAGACAACACCCTACGATCCCCGTTGGGGAGGGGAACACTGATTACTCACGATGCATTACTCTAACAGCCACGATGTGAGTGGGACAATCAATGACTCGTCCAAACTAGCACTTGCAGCTGTCATCAGTGGCAGACTGCAGGTCAAATGTAATACGATTTTATCGCTCAAAGAGGCCTTTGTTGTCGTCTGCACTGGTGACACGGAGACCGAGAAACTACTTACCTCTACTTCTACCACCACTCTACGTGACCAGGGATTCCTTGTCTTGACTTCCCCGGCGCTGAGGGCCAGGAGAACTGTGTTCCTCAAGCGACTCGACAACCTCATCACTGCACAGGCCACTGAAGAAATCAAATCATCTATTGAAGCTAAGAATCCTTGGGCTAAGGTGGACTATATTACCAAAATACCCAACGCTTCATCCATGCTGAAGGTCACCTTCAGCGACGTCAACATTGCAGCCAGAGCTCTAGCTGAGGGCCTGGCTATCCACTACTTCCACATCAACCCAACTTTTATTGAAGAAGAAAAATTCCTGCAAATCCCACACTGCTACTCATACCTGCACACCACCAAAGACTGCACTGCCAAGGACAAAAAATTCTGTCCCACCTGTGGCCTAGAGGGTCACGATTTTAAAAACTGCACCACTGCTGCACCACGTAAATGCCTGAACTGCAAGAATGATCGCCATACTCTCGCAGCCAGATGCCCTACCAGAAGAGACATAGCCAAGAAACAACTCCACCAACAAAATAAACCCATCCCAGAAACAACCTCATATGTCACCAACATCGTCGTTGCTCCACCGCCACCTCAGTCCCCACCCAACACTGAATTGGCCCAACTAGAGTCCTCAGTGACCTCAGAAGAACACACCAATGAGAACCCACCACCACCTGCCTCCACCCTAAAGGCCACTTACCTATCAGAAACCACGACTCGCCCAGCACAGCACCCACCAACAACCACACCTGCATCCCGACCGACCCTCAAACACGACTTTGCCACGTTCTACACCACGAAATCATACAGTAGCGCCATGCCCTTCCCAGAACTCAGCCAACGACTCCAAGACAACACTGCAAAGTACACCGTTCACGGAATTTCACCTCCAACCCTTCAATCCATACTCGACATCCTCAACGATAAATTACACATCCACTCCAAAATGAAGGTAGTACACCTCTCAAGAGCAAAATTCAACGCAGTCAGGAACGGCTACGACAGCTCCACAGTCGAATTATCACCTACCAGCAACCATAGTCCCCCAGCACTTTGCTATTTAGATAAAGCTGAGATGTGGCTCCAAAACGACCCTGTTTTCCTGGGCACCACCAGCCAGCTCCTGCCGGGCACCTGAGTACCAGCCCTACTCTATTGACCCTGCTGCCACCAGCACATCTCGCTCCATCACAACCTCCTGCAGTACCTCTGCAACCCATGCTCCATAGTGGACGGGCCACTCACCTCTACAGCCCCACCTCTTACTCCACCCTCCCAACCTCTTCCATTTTTCCAGCCCTCCCCTCCCTCTTCCTTCCCATCCTCACCAACCCTCAGGTCAGAGAACTTCAACTTCACAATAAGTGTCCGGGGCCCAAGACTGTTCAACTGCCTCCCAGCATATGTAAGGGGGATTACCAGTAGACCCCTAGCTGTCTTCAAGAAGGCACTGGACAGGCACCTAAAGTCGCTACCCGACCAACAGGTTGTGGTTCGTACGTCAGTTTGCGTGCGGCCGGCAGTAGCAGCCTGGTTGATCAGCCCCTGATCTACCATGAGGCCTGGTCTCAGACCGAGCCGGGGAGGGCGTTGACTCCCGAAACCCTGTCCAGATAAACTCCAGGTAATTCACCTTAAACCAGCAAATAATAGAGCCAACAAGACGAGAAAATACACTAAACCTTATCTTCACTAACAATGATTATCTGATACACTCAGATCACAACATAACAGAGGTACAGATATGTATGCGCAGGTATCCTGACCAGTAAAATATGATCAGTTGTGAGGGTGCCTTCACCAAATTCAACTTCATTAAAAAAACAAAAACTAGGAACAAGTCAACCATCCCCTAAATGAAGCAAGCTGGGAAGACATTCTAAGCAACACTGATACGAACCTTTGTCTAGAAACAATTAACTCTGTGGCACTTGAGGTCTGCTCAAGGCACATTCAATTAAGAAAAAGAAAGAGAAGATGTAAACTTAAAAGATAGATGCTTCCTATACATGTGAAGGCGAAGAATCGCAGAGCTGCTGAGAGGGGCCAGTATATCTGAATCACTGGTCAGAGAAATAGCAAATATCGAACTTAAACTTATGGAATCTTACAGGAGACAAGAATCTCAGGAAGAAATTAAAGCCGTAAATGAAATTGAAAGGAACCAAAAATACTTCTTTTCTTAAGCCAAACCTAAGGCAAAAATAACATCCAGTATTGCACACCTGCTTAAAGAAGATAGGACATACACAGATAACAGCAAAGAAATGAGTGAGATTCTAAAGTTTCAATATGACTCAGTGTTCAGCAAGCCGTTAACCAGATCAAGGATCGACAATCTAAATTTTTTTATGGCCGAGATTCAAAATTCTGTCAATTCCAAAATCTGTGACATTATCCTAACACCACTAGACTTCCAAAAGGGAATATGTAACATGCCCATGCACTCTACCCTAGGCCTGGATTCGTGGAACTCTGTGTTCATCAAGAAATGCAAAAGGCCTTCGTCACGTGCCTCTAGCATTCTATGGAGAGGGTCATCACACAGTCACTAAAAACAACAGACAGCCCCACTCAACAAAAGTGGCAATAAAGCAATTGCAAAGAACGACAGAGAGATAGCACTAACGTCCCATATCATAAAAAGCTTTGAAAGGGTTCTATGAAGCAAGATTGCCACCATCCTAGATACCCATCCATTATAACGGATGGTGCTCTAAACCTCTGTTGCCCTGGGTTGTGTTAGAACAGGTCGCTCTTGCCTCTCCTAACTAATGAACCATTGTGACAAGGTCCTGAATGCGCTAGAGGATAAACAAAATACAGATGTAGTATACACAGACTTTGCGAAAGCCTTCAACAAGTGTGACCATGGTGTAATAGCGCACAAAATGCGCGATAAAGGAATAACAGGGAAAAGTTGATAGATGGATCTATAAGTTCCTGATAAACAGAATACAATGAGTAATAGTAAACAGAGTAAAGTCTGATATGACTACAATGAAAAGCTCTGTTCCATAAGGCACAGTACTCGCTCTCATCCTGTTCCTCATCATATTTGACACAGAGATGTAAACAACAATATCATGTCTTTCTTTTATGAATAACACCTGAATTTTCATGACATACAGTATACCTGGACAAGGTTTCGGGTGTCAACACGCCCTTCGGCCCGCTCTGTGATCAGGCTTGAGGACAGCCAGGGGTCTATTGGTAATCCCTCTTATGTACGCTGGGAGGCAGATGAATAGTCTTGGGGCCCCAGACACTTACTGTGTTGTCTCTCAGTGTACTCGTGTCTCCCCTGCTTTTCATTGGGGAATGTTGCGTCTCCTGCTAAGACTTTAACTTTCATATGGAGTGGTTTTCGTGTGCAAGTTTGGTACTAATCTCTCTAGGATTTTCCAAGTGAATATTATCATGTATCTTTCTTCGGCTCCCAGTAATTTAGGTGCTTTATCGTACTCATGTGTGCCATGAAAGTTCTTCGTACACTCTCCAGGTCATGAGTTTCACCTGCCTTGAAGGGGCAGATAGTGTACCACAGTATTACAGCCTAGAGAGAACAAGTGATTTGCAGAGAATCATCATTGGTTTGGCGTCCCTAGTTTTGAAGGTTTTCACTAACCATTCTGCCATTTTTCTAGAAGATACAGTAAGTACATTGCTGTGGTCTTTGAATGTGAGATCCTCTGACATTATCACTCCCAGGTTCTTCACATTACTTTTTCACTCTATTGTATGGTTGGAATTTATTGTAAACCCTGATACAGTTTTAATTTCCTCAAGTTTTCCGAATCTCAGTTGTTGAAATCTCATTGAACTTCATATTGTTTTGAGTTGCCCATATGAAGATTTGGTTGATATCTGCTTGGAGTTCTATTTGCTTTGAAGTTATAGATCCAGCTACCAACTTTTCCTGCTATTCCTTTATCACACATATTGTGCGCTATTACACCATGGTCGCACTTATTGAAGGCTCCCGCAAAGTCTGTGTATACTACATATGCATTTTGTTTATCCTCTATAGCATCAAGGACCTTGTCATAGTGGTCCAGTAGCTGTGACAGGCAGGAGCGACCTGCTCTAAACTCGTGTTGCACTGGGTTGTGTAACTGATGTGTACCTAGGTGGTCGGCGATTCTGCTTCTTAGAATCCTTTCAAAGATTTTTGTAATGTGGGATGTTAGTGCTATCGGTCTGTAGTTCTTTGCAATTGCTTTACTGCCACCTTTGTAGATTGGGGCTGTGTCTGTTTTTTCAGTGAATGTGGGATGACCCCTCTACTCATACTCCCTCTCCATATAATGCTCAAGGCACGAGACAGGGGCTTCTTGCAGTTCTTGATGAACACGGAGTTCCCCGAGTCTGGGCCTGGGGCACAGTGCATGGACATGTCATTTTTTGCCTTTTCATAGTCATGTGGTGTTAGGATAATATCCGAGATTTCTGGGATGACCAAATATTGGGTTTTGCTCATAAAGAATTCATTTGGATTGTCGACCCTTAGTCTGGGCAGCGGCTCGCTGAACACTGAGTCGTATTGGGACTTCAGTATCTCACTCATTTCCTGGCTGTCATCTGTGTATGTCCCATCCCGCCTAAGCAGGGCCCTGATACTGGATGTTTTTCACTTAGATTTGGCAAAAGTGAAGAAGTTTTTTTTTAATTCCTTTATGGCGTTTTGTTTCCTGTAATCCTTGTCTCTTGTAAGATTCCTTCAACTTTTGTTCGTTATTTGCAATTTCACTGGCCAATGCCTCCCTTCGTATTTCAGATATATTTTCCCCTCTCAGCAGCTCTGTGACCCTGCCTTTGTCTGTATAGGGAGCGTCTCTCTCTGTATAGGCTATATCTTTTGTTTCTTTTTCTTAATGGAATGTGACTTGAGCAGATCTCAAGAAACACAGAGTTTATTTTTTCTAGGCAAAGGTTCGGATCAATGTTGTTTAGGATATCCTCCCATCTTGTTTCACTGAAGACATGGTTGACTTGTTACCATTGTGTGTTTTTGTTATTGAAGATGAATTTTGTGAAGACACCCTTATGACTGATCACATTTTGCTAATCAGGAGCCTTGTGCATATATGTCTGTACCTCTATTATGTTTTGATCTGAGTGTATTGTCTTTGATACGGTTATGTAACATATCGGAGAGTCGTTATTAGTGATGAGGTCCAGTGTATTTTCTAGTATTGTAGGCTCTAATATTTGCTGGTTTAAAGTGAATTTGGTGCAGAAATTTAATAGCTCGTGTGTGTGAATTTTCATCTCAGCCGACTCCTGGGGTGATCTCTGCTAAAATATTATTTACTACACTCTTCCATTTTAGGTGTCTCAAGTTGAAGTCTCCTAGTAGCAAGATGTTTGGGGCAGGAGTTGGGAGATTTTACAGACAGTGGTTAATTTTCAAAAGCTGCTCCCGGAATTGCTGGGAAGTTGCATCCGGAGGCTTGTATACTACCACAGTGAAGAGGTTTTAGCTTTCAGTCTTTACCGCCAAAACTTCAACTACATCATTTGAGGTGTTTAGTAGTTCTGAACAAATGAGTGACTCTGTGACGTACAAGACACTCCCCATCCCTTCCTTGTTGCCTGTTTAGTCTCTCGAATCTGAAGAGGTTATGACTTTTTATTCATATTTAGTTGTCAAGAAAGATCCTTCATGTGGGCCTCACTGAAAGTTGCAAATATTGTATTCGACTCCGTAAACTGTCCCTTGATGAAGGGAATTTTGCTGTTTGTTGACAGCTTCAGTCCCTGTATGTTTGCAAAGACAAATGTCGTTATACTAATGGAATTTAGGGGGGTTTCACTGCTGGATCTAATATCTGTGCCTCTGTTCCAGAAGTGTTTTCAGGTGGTGTAAGATTTCTGTCATTTCTTGCCAGTCTCTTTTCCTTCCTGGAACTAGAAAACCTCTTTCTCTGGAGAGGTTATGGTTCCCCTCTTTTGTTTCCCATAGTCTGGCTGGTCTGTGTCTTCTTGCCCCCTTTAGATGGTGTGCCTTTCAATATACGTTATAGCAATTGCTTTCTTGGAGTGATGTGTGACACATTTTGGGGAGAAATAAGTCACAGGAAAGGGAGTTGCACCCTCCTGTTCTGATGTCATGTGGGTGTAGCATTTTTTGGGATGGTCAAAGGTGCATGTCGCACCTGTTTTAGCATGTACACTATGCCTGCATATACCCAAGGCATAGAATTGGCATAGATTGGAATTTTGTTTGCTAGGATTTTTTGTAGCTGCTTTCCCTGGTGATTTTTTTCTGTTTCCTCTCTACCTACCGCTCCTGAATGAACATCAGTGCTTTCATCAGTTTTTACTGGTAATGTGTCAACACTATTCCCTGAGGCATTATCCCCTTTTGTTCTATCTCCAGTAGTATCACTATTTTGTACCTCAGTAAATTGAATAGCATTGTTTTTACCTGTTTCATCACCAGGGCCAATCTCTCCTTTTGGTGCACTGTCCTCCAGGACAACACTAGCACCCTCAGGAGTACTGTCTTCCAAGACAGCTCCATCCAACCTACCCATTTTATTTTCCCAGCTGTCATACCAGGCTGACGTGTCTTTCTAGAAGGATATTTTATTGGTGTTCTTGTCTATTACAACCCAGGAGTTAGACTCTACATAAAGAGTCTGCCAACATATTTTCTTTGCCGGCAACATGTACAATTTTCAAACAATAGGGTTGCAGTCGTAAAGCCCAACGCATGAGTCTTGTGTTGTGGTTCTTCATGGCTTGGAGATATACTAGAGGGTTGTGATCACTGTAGACGTTGACCATGTGGAAAATACTGTATATATTTTCCGGAAATACGGTAATTTGTAGGTAAATAGATGGCCTATACTGTATTTAATAATATTTGTCATAGAAAACGGAAAGCCTGCGTCTGGGCAGGAGACTCGCCATCTTGGTTTTGAATTTTGTACAAACGTTGGTGAATGGGGAAGAATTTTTCGTGCTCTAGAGGTTAAAATTGTGCTAACACCTCTCAAATAGGAGGCGAAATTGGTGGATATGCATTCCTGCATAACTTGAGATGTCAGGCGACTGGACAAGACAGCTCCAGGAACCTCAGATAAGCTCTCTAGATGTGTGTGTAATTCTGGCCAGCATTATTTTCATAGATTTAGTTAGAGTGAGGTTTTCTGAGTATGATACACATTAATCTCCAGTCAAATTGGTGAGTGATATTAAGATATTTTCCTTCTGTTATGTAATTGTGTATATATATAACCATTTATTATTTTTAATATACAGTCCACAAATTTATGTATTTACCAGTATTCCTGGTGTACGTATATTTCATTTATAATTAATAGGTCCAGAGCAACTTGTGGATATGACAGTGGTAGGTATCGAAGGGGGACATTTTTTGCGACCTAAGTGTCTCAAATTCCTACTTGTCTAACTGATAAATAATAGTTATCATTGTTCATTTACTGTTATGTAAATAATTATACATTCAGCTAAATGTAATTTTCCACATATAAATTGACCGTTGGTCCTTCTTGAATCGGAGGTAATTAGTGAAGTCATTAATTGGTTAATTACTTAATAATTATATGTGAAATGACAGAAGGAGGTGGATGTTAAGTTCACAAATTTATTTAATGTGTAGTGGATTATAATTATTACAATATTAATTTTGATAAGTCAAGTCTGGCTAAGTTTATATTAATTTGTATAATATTAATTTGATAAGACAATTCTGGCCAAGATTTATATCAGTGTGTGTGTAATTGATAAGCCAGGTGTTACTATATTAATGTGTATAATATTAATTTTACTTAATGTGTAGTGGATTATAATTATTACAATATTAATTTGATAAGACAATTCTGGCCAAGATTTATATCAATGTATGTGTAATTGATAAGGCAAGTGTTGCTAATTATATTAATGTGTATAATATTAATTTTGCTATGCCAAATTCTGGCAAGGATTTATATTAATTTGTATAATAATTTTGGTAAGCCAAGGTTGGCTAAAGGTTTGTATTAATGTACATTTAAAATTTATATATAACTTTCTTACATGTGTAATTGCTAAGCTCAAGTGTAGCTAACGTTATTAATGTGTATTTAATATTTATATTACAATTTTTTACATGTAATTGCTAAGCTCAAGTAGCTAGAATTTATTCAAAGGTAAGTTGTACTATTTACCTTCATAAAGTGCATAATTTAGTACATAATCAGTGTTATTAAGCTGAATTTAATACATTGCATCATGGCTGAAAATGAGGAAATTAATGTAGAAGACAAACATTTGGAATATTGAGCAAAGAAAGCATCACTACAGGCTAGAAAAGTTCATGTAAACAAGGCATATAATAAGTGCTTGGAATTAATGAATCAAGAAACTGTGAATACTGATGATTTAAAATTGTATTTAGATGCTTTAGGTAATAGATATGATTTATACAAATTATATTACAACAAATATGAAGGAAATTTGTTAGTAAACTATGTAAACCAGGCAGTTAATCAATCTGCTCCAACAAATAAGATGTCTTTGCCAAAACTCCCAGAACTATGTTTACCTGTGTTTAATCCTGGTGAAAATTGGGAGGAATTTTGGTCAATTTTTAAAGCAGCTGTGCATGACAGGAGTGACCTAGCCTGTGTAGCTAAATTATTTTACCTCAAAGGACAGGTAAGAGGAGATGCTTACATACTCATACAAGCCTTTCCCAATGTAAATGACTCTTACAAGGAAGTAGTTGACTTGTTGAAGGTCAGTTATGGTAATATAAAACAAAGTAGGTTGGATCTAGTGAATATCATTGTTAATTTAAAATCCCCAGACCACACTTACAAAGGTTTACAGCAGTTTAGAGTTAAACTGGAGAGCACTCTCAAAACTTTAAGTAATAAATATAATCTGAAGGATTCAGACTGGTTATTGAGTGCCATGATACAGAATAAATTAAACTATAAAACACTTGAATGACTCTCAAACAAATATCACAAGGGCTATTTTGGACTGGAGGAAATAAGACTAGGTCTACAAGAATTAATTGTGCAGTTGCAGACCAGCCAACTAACTCATTTTAAAGATGCAACACATGATAACTCTGAGGTATCTGTCAAGTTTCACAAAGGGAAAAATTATCCCAATGGTAATAATCAAAATTCATTTCCTAAAAAGAGTTGCATAAGTGCATATCAAGGAGCAGGAATCAGAAATAATGATTCTCCAAAAGGAAAGAAGAATAAGTACCCTCCTAAAAGTACCCCAGTTAATAAGAAACCAGTCAAAGGAAAGAGAGATTGTCTTTTCTGCAAGGGTACTCATTTTTCTAAGAATTGCAATGCATACAATTCATGGAATGATAAAGTTGAAAGATTGGAAGAACTTGACAGATGCATCAGGTGTTTAGGTAATCACACTGTGAAGGATTGTTATGCCAAATTAAACTTCTGTTATCAATGTCACAAAGGAAGACACCATATAGTCATGTGTGTCTATATGATAATGTTGATAATAATGATAATGTTGACAATCCTGACACAACAGTAGCTAATGTAAAAATTCCTGCTAATGTTAATAATGATGGTTTTACTGAAGTAGCCTTACCTGTGTTACAGGTAAAAATTGATGATAAAAGGCATAAATAAAAAATTGTAAATGCATTATTGGACCAGGGATCCCAGCATACTTTCATAAAATGTAAATGTCTTGATGGTATGAAAGTACAGATGGGAGATCCCACAACTTTAAAATTATCTGGTTTTCTCTCGGATAAAAGGTCTCAATTGTATGACACTGTTTATGTAACTGTCAGGTTGGGCAATGAGAAAAAACGTGTTAATGCAGTAATTGTAGACAGACTTCCAGAGAAAATATCGACAGTAGGGCTTAGTAAAGCTACAGAAAGACTCTCACATAATGTAAATTTAGCACCTTCAGGTGTAAGTGATGATTCTGTAGGCCCAATAAATATTTTGATAGGTAGTGACTATTATGCCTCCTTTGTAAAGGGTATGGTAAAGAAATGTGGTGTCACCCTTTTGAAGACTGCAGGAGGCCATGTAATGTATGGTAGGATTCCTCGTAATAATAATTCATGACTAGAGGAAACTACAAATACCATAACTGTGTCTCTTACTCATGAAATCGTGCCCCAGTATAATTCTTCCACAGAGGATGGTGTTGAGCCAGTGCATAAATTGTGGGAATTAGACAGCATTGGAATAAATGTAAATGAAGAAAGTCCAGACGATTCTTTTACTCAGGAGCAATACCTGAGAGATGTAAAATTTGAATCTGGACAATACTGGGAACGACTTCCGTGGAGACTGAACCATCCAGAATTGCCCACTAATTACAGAATGGCATATGGACAGTTAAAGGCTCAGCTCTGCGAACTGAGTAAGACACCAGAATTGTTAACTGCCTATGATATAATTGCTGAGCAGTTAATTAATAAATTTATACAAGAGGTACCTCCTGAGCAAGCCAAAATTTATGGTCACTATTTGCCACATCACAGAGTGAAGAAGGATTCTAAGACCACTCCTCTGAGGATTGTGTTTAATTGTAGTGCCAGGAATAACAAAAATGTACCTAGTTTAAATGACGGAAAAATTAGGAGATATCTTATTAAATTTCAGGATGAAAAATTATGCCTTTACTGCTGACATAAGTAAAGCTTTCCTAAGAGTGGGTTTACAAGAGGCTGACCAGGATTGTACCCGCTTCTTATGGCCTGAGAATCCTAGTGACCCACTTAGCCCTCTGAAAACCTTTCGCTTTAGGAGCGTATTATTTGGTGCTACATCCAGTCCGTTCCTACTTCAAGCGACGATAAATGCACACCTTAAACCTATGGAAAGTCCATTTAGTAAAGTAATGAGCAAACAATTTTATGTGGACAATTTCCTGGGTGTGATGTCAACTGAAAAGGAACTGTTAATGACTTATGGAGAGGCTAATAAAATAATGCAAAGTGCAAATATGCCTCTGAGGGAATGGAATAGTAATTCGTCCAAATTAAAAGACAAAATAAGCAAAGATTACCCTGGAGATAAAGTGCCAAAATGTAGTAATGTATTGGGATTAACATGGGATACTGAGAGAGATTTGTTAATGTTAAAACCTAATAATTACAGTATGCCCAATAAATTAACTAAGAGAGTTTTGCTTGCTGAAGTTTCCAAATGTTTTGATCCACTAGGTTTAGTGTCACCCCTTACTATAAGAGGGAAATTATTAATACAGGAAGCATGGAAACTTAAATGTGCTTGGGATGAAATTCTACCTGAGGTATTCATTAACAGGTGGGATGAATTAATTGGTAATTATGAAAAAATTACAATGTTGGAGTTCCCATGCGTGTGTGTGTGTATGAGTGTGTGTGCGTGTGTGTGTATGAGTTTGTGTATGTACTCACCTATTTGTGGTTGCAGGGGTCGAGTCCTAGCTCCTGGCCCCGCCTCTTCACCGGTTGCTACTAGGCCCTCTCTCTCCCCGCTCCATGAGCTTTATCAAACCTCGTCTTAAAACTGTGTATGGTTCCTGCCTCCACTACGTCATTTTCTAGGCTATTCCACTGCCTTACAACTCTATGACTGAAGAAATACTTCCTACTATCTCTCTGACTCATTTGTGTCTTCAACTTCCAATTGTGGCCTCTTGTTTCTGTGTCCCCTCCCTGGAACATCCTGTCCTTGTCCACCTTGTCTATTCCACGCAGTATTTTATATGTCGTTATCATGTCTCCCCTGACCCTCCTGTCCTCCAGTGTGGTCAGGCCGATTTCCCTTAATCTTTCTTCATAGGACATTCCCCTTAGCTCTGGAACTAACCTTGTTGCAAACCTTTGTGTGTGTGTGTGTGTGTGTGTGTGTGTGTGTGTGTGTGTTTATGTGTGTGTGTGTATGAATTTGTATGTGTGTGTGTGTGTCAGAGAGAGACTCAGCAATCAACACTTGCACCAATAACTCACTACAGTTGTGACCGGGTGTGGAAGTGTGAATTGCTCATTACTCTAAAATTTGTTCATGATTGCAGCCATGTATAAACGTAAGTAACCATTCTTACAGTATTCATTACCTTGTACCTAGTTCAGCCATCAAAACTTTGGAGCCCGGTCCCTGGACCCATTGTGTACCTCTGTAATCTGTAAATACCTTTGTAACTTGTCATGATTGTGACTAGAACTACCTGGAGTTCATTACCTTTGTAAATTGTGAGTTCATTACCTTTGTAAATTGTGAATTCATTACCTCTGTAACTTGCTCAGCTATCAAAACTTTGAGGCCCAGTCCCTGGACCCATTATGTACCTCTGTAATCTTACCGCCCACAGGATGGGTATGGGGTGCATAATAAACATATTAAACTAACTAACCATGCCAGGTGGCCAATCCAGATAGGAAAAATATACTCCACATTTTTTGTGATGCTTCAAAATTGGCATATGGAGCAGTTGCTTTCCTTCAATGTAATACTGTTATTTCTATTGTTATGTCTAAGGCTAAAGTGTCTCCATTTAAATCACGTACTTTACGTCATTTGGAATTAACAGCCATTTATGTAGGTGTCAAATTAGCTAATTATATAAGAAATAAGTTGCAGGAGATAAATATTAGCGACACTGTAATTTGGTCTGATAAAGAGGTATCCTTACAATGGATTCGTAATGGAAACAGTCGCTGAAATTAATCAGATGCAAGAGAAGTATAATAGTTTGGGTCAGCATATGTTAGCATTAAATCATATACCTGGTGAGGAGAATCCAGCTGATTTCTTGTCTCGAGGTTTACCTTATGCTAAATTTGTAAATGCTGTATCATGGTTTAAAGGACCGAGCTGGTTGGTAAATAAAGCTAATTGGCCTGTGCAAAAGGTGTATATTGCTCCTGTTGAAATTACTGTGACCACCGCTCCAATAGTTTGTCCTCCCTTAGCCATTGATATAAATAGGTATTCTTCTTTACCCAAACTAATCAATGTAATTAAGTTGGTGTTTAAATTTCTAAACAAGATGAATATTTCATATAAGTTTTCACATCCTCTTGAATATTGGATAAAGAGGGTACAGGGAGAAATCTATGGAAATGAGATTAAATTGATGATGGAAAGAAAAATTGTGAAAGATTCCATGATAGAGAAATTGGGGCTGTATTTAGAGAACAATGTAATTAGGTGCAGAGGTAGGTTACAAAATGCTGAATTGGGTGATTATGCTAAACACCCTATCTTACTGCCCAAAACTAATCATCTAACAAATTTAATTGTTCTAAATGCCCATAAAAATGTAATGCATGGTGGGGTACAAGATACCTTAAATTGTATTAGGGAAACTTTCTGGATTCCATAAGGACGGCAAAGTGTAAAAAGGGTGATTAAATCTTGTGTAATATGTTGCCGTGTGGATGCCAGATCCTATATGTACCCAGGTCCTCCACCATTGTCAAATGAGCAATTTGAGTCGTTTAGCAACGAACTCCAGCCGGCCGCAGTGTGGAAAATACTGTATATATTTTCTGGAAACACGGTAATTTATAGGTAAATAGATGGCCTATACTGTATTTAATAATATTTGTCATAGAAAACGGAAAGCCTGCATCTTGGCAGGAGACTCGCCATCTTAGTTTTGAATTTTGTACAAACGTTGGTGAATGGGGAAGAATTTTTCGTGCTCTAGACGTTAAAATTGTGCTGACACCTCTCAAATAGGAGGCAAAATTGGTGGATATGCTTTCCTGCATAACTTGAGATATCAGGCTACTGGACAAGACAGCTCAAGGAACCTCAGATAAGCTCTCTAGATTTGTGTGTAATTCTGGCCAGCATTATTTTCATAGATTTAGTTAGAGTGAGGTTTTCTGAGTATGATACACATTAATCTCAAGTCTAATTGGTGAGTGATATTAAGATATTTTCCTTCTGTTATGTAATTGTGTATATATATATTTTTTTTTTATCACACTGGCCGATTCCCACCAAGGCAGGGTGGCCCGAAAAAGAAAAACTTACACCATCATTCACTCCATCACTGTCTTGAGAGAAGGGTGCTTTACACTACAGTTTTTAAACTGCAACATTAACACCCCTCCTTCAGAGTGCAGGCACTGTACTTCCCATCTCCAGGACTCAAGTCCGGCCTGCTGGTTTCCCTGAATCCCTTCATAAATGTTACTTTCCTCACACTCCAACAGCACATCAAGTATTAAAAACCATTTGTCTCCATTCACTATCAAACACGCTCACGCATGCCTGCTGGAAGTCCAAGCCCCTCGCACACAAAACCTCCTTTACCCCCTCCCTCCAACCTTTCCTAGGCCGACCCCTACCCCGCCTTCCTTCCACTACAGACTGATACACTCTTGAAGTCACCCATTTAATGACTCTCCTCTCCTATTTTTAACTGACAAATCCATTTGTTCTCTAGGCTTCCTTAACTTGTTAATCTCACTCCAAAACTTTTTTCTTATTTTCAACAAAATTTGTTGATAACATCTCACCCACTCTCTCATTTGCTCTCTTTTTACATTGCTTCACCACTCTCTTAACCTCTCTCTTTTTCTCCATATACTCTTCCCTCCTTGCATCACTTCTACTTTGTAAAAACTTCTCATATGCTAACTTTTTCTCCCTTACTAATCTCTTTACATCATTCCACCAATCGCTCCTCTTCCCTCCCGCACCCACTTTCCTGTAACCACAAACTTCTGCTGAACACTCTAACACTACATTTTTAAACCTACCCCATACCTCTTCGACCACATTGCCTATGCTCTCATTAGTCCATCTATCCTCCAATAGCTGTTTATATCTTACTCTAACTGCCTCCTCTTTTAGTTTATAAACCTTCACTTCTCTCTTCCCTGATGCTTCTATTCTCCTTGTATCCCATCTACCTTTTACTCTCAATGTAGCTACAACTAGAAAGTGATCTGATATATCTGTGGCCCCTCTATAAACATGTACATCCTGAAGTCTACTCAACAGTCTTTTATCTACCAATACATAATCCAACAGTCATTTCGCCCTACATCATATCTTGTATACTTATTTATCCTCTTTTTTCTTAAAATATGTATTACCTATAACTAAACCCCTTTCTATACAAAGTTCAATCAAAGGGCTTCCATTATCATTTACACCTGGCACCCCAAACTTACCTACCACACCCTCTCTAAAAGTTTCTCCTACTTTAGCATTCAGGTCCCCTACCACAATTACTCTCTTACTTGGTTCAAAGGCTCCTATACATTCACTTAACATCTCCCAAAATCTCTCTCTCTTTCCTCTACATTCCTCTCTTCTCCAGGTGCATACACGCTTATTATGACCCACTTTTCGCATCCAACCTTTACTTTAATCCACATAATTCTTGAATTTACACATTCATATTCTCTTTTCTCCTTCCATAACTGATCCTTCAACATTACTGCTACCCCTTCCTTTGCTCTAACTCTCTCAGATACTCCAGATTTAATCCCATTTATTTCCCCCCACCGAAACTCCCCTACCCCCTTCAGCTTTGTTTCGCTTAGGGCCAGGACATCCAACTTCTTTTCATTAATAACATCAGCAATGATCTGTTTCTTGTCATCCGCACTACATCCACGCACATTCAAGCATCCCAGTTTTATAAAGTTTTTCTTCTTCTCTTTTTTAGTAAATGTCTACAGGAGAAGGGGTTACTAGCCCATTGCTCCCGGCATTTTAGTCGCCTCATACGACACGCATGGCTTACGGAGGAAAGATTCTTTTCCACTTCCCCATGGACAATAGAAGAAATAAAGAAGAACAAGAGCTATTTAGAAAAAGAAGAAAAACCTAGATGTATGTATATATACATGCGTGTATATATATATATATATATATATATATATATATATATATAATATATATATATATATATATATATATATATATATATAACCATTTATTATTTTTAATATACAGTCCACAAATTTATATATTTACCAGTATTCCTGGTGTATGTATATTTCATTTATAATTAATATGTCCTGAGCAACTTGTGGATATGACAGTGGTAGGTATCGAAGGGGGACATTTTTTGCGACCTAAGTGTCCCAAATTCCTACTTGTCTAACTGATAAATAATAGTTATCATTGTTCATTCACTGTTATGTAATTAATTATACATTCAGCTAAATGTAATTTTCCACTGACCACCTGCGATGTCTGGCCCACATAAACATCGAAATGCTCCAAAGCCAGTACCAGCGCGAGGGCTTCCTTTTCAATAGTTGAGTAAGCCCTCTGATGTGGCTGGAATTTAGCAGAGAAATAGGCTACAGGCTGCAACTCCTCGTTCCCGTTTTGCAATAGTACTGCCCCAACCCCAGGCTCACAAGCATCAACCTGTAATGGAAAAGGGTTGGAGAAGTCTGGAGACAAAAGAATGGGTGCAGTATACAATAATCTTTTTGCTTTATCCCCTGGTGTGGGTTTTTTTTTTTTTTTTTTTTGCGAAGAGATGCGGGTTACCGTCCGCTTGTGTCTTGGACCTAAGCTAGCCCGACTGTCTGCTGTCTCACTCTGAGTTTAGGGTTTGGCTTTTTGTCACGAGAAAAGCTGAGCTCTAAGAGTTGGATGGTTGAGAGGAAAGGCGGTCCCATTATTTTGTGCCATGGGGGCACGGTTACCACTGGGAGATGGCAGCCTAATCCTGAGCCTTCTCGGGGTGGGGGTGTGGCATGTAAAGTGTATGTAACCTTTATTCGGCGCATGTACACACCCTCATTTACAGGTTATCTCCCCCAACCAGCGAACCAGGAGACTGAGAGTTGACGATGGGGCCCCGTCGTTAACTCTCAGTCACCTGGTTCCCTGGTTCGGGGAGATAGCCTGTAAATGAGGGTGTGTACATGCGCCGAATAAAGGTTACATACTCTTTGCATGCCACATTGTCTTTTAAGATAGATGTCATTTCCTCATGCAGATGTATCTCGTTTGGGACCATTTACCACAGAGATTGCAAGCAACCTTTACTTTAATCCACATAATTCTTGAATTTACACATTCATATTCTCTTTTCTCCTTCCATAACTGATCCTTCAATATTACTGCTACCCCTTCCTTTGCTCTAACTCTCTCAGATACTCCAGATTTAATCCCATTTATTTCCCCCCACCGAAACTCCCCTACCCCCTTCAGTTTTGTTTCGCTTAGGGCCAGGACATCCAACTTCTTTTCATTCATAACATCAGCAATCATCTGTTTCTTGTCATCCGCACTACATCCACGCACATTTAAGCATCCCAGTTTTATAAAGTTTTTCTTCTTCTCTTTTTTAGTAAATGTCTACAGGAGAAGGTGTTACTAGCCCATTGCTCCCGGCATTTTAGTCGCCTCATATGACACACATGGCTTACGGAGGAAAGATTCTTTTCCACTTCCCCATGGACAATAGAAGAAATAAAGAAGAACAAGAGCTATTTAGAAAAAGGAGAAAAAACCTAGATGTATGTATATATATATGCATGTGCATGTCTTTGAAATGTGACCAAAGTGTAAGTAGGAGTAGCAAGATATCCCTGTTATCTAGCGTGTTTATGAGACAGAAAAAGAAACCAGCAATCCTACCATCATGTAAAACAGTTAGAGGTTTCTGTTTCACAGTCATCTGGCAGGACGGTAGTACTTCCCTGGGTGGTTGCTGTCTACCATCCTACTACCTATATATATATATATATATATATATATATATATATATATATATATATATATATATATATATATATATATATATATTGGAATATATACTGAGACAATCTTACCACTGGTTCATTTATTTTTGCACGAATCCAGTCAGTGGATCACTTAAGTACGAAAAAGCTTCTAAATTACTGGGAATGGCTGAAGTCCCTTGATTTGTATATCCTGGAATGCAGGCGAGAATAATGCATGATAATATTACCAGGAAGGATATCGGAAAGCACTGGTTTGGTAATCGAGTTGTGGATGATTGGAACAAACTCCCAAGTACCATCAGAGAAGCTAAGACGTTAGATAAATACATAAGTGGGTGTGGGTGGGTGTGAGCTAGACCTGACCAGCTTCTGCTACTAGGTCAGAAGCCTTGCTCCTTCCTTACGTGAATGTGGCCTGACCTGGCTAGGTTAGGGCGTTGATTTAAGTAGGTAGGAAAATTGGACCTGCCTCGCATGGGCCAGTAGGCCTGCTGCAGTGTTTTTCCTTTCTTATGTTCTTATATACTGTTGGAAAATCCTAGAGAGATTTGTACCAAAATTTGCACACGGAAATCACTACCTATAAAAGCAAAAGACTCGGCAGGAGATGCAACATTCCCCAATGAAAAATAGAGAAGTCACTAGTACAAAGAGAGACAATACAATAAGTGATAAGGGTCCAAGACTGTTCAACTGCCTCCTAGCATACATAAGGGGTATTACCAATAGGCCCCTGGCTGTCTTCAAGAAGGCGCTGGACAGACAACTAAAGTCAGCACTTGATCAGCTGGGCTGTGGTTCATACTTCGGTTTACATCCGACCAGCACCAACAGTCTAGTTGATCAGGCGCTGATCCGCAGTGAAGCCTGGTCATGGACCTGGTGGCGGGGCGTTGATCCCCGAAACCATCTCCAGGTATACTCCAGTAGCTGCATTTTATTCCCGTTAGTTGTTCAAACAAGAAATTCATTAAGTGGCTTGTTTTTTGGTTATCCTACATAATTTTCACAGTGCATCATAATTGTACTTATATGTTCCTGTGCAGGGGCGCATCTACCATGAAAATAATGAAGCTTCGGGGCGATTTTAGTTCAAATTGATTAAAAATTTTGGGACTACTGTACGAGAACGACTTGCAAAAAGGGACCCCATAACAGTTCATGCTTCATAGACCCAAAAATATAGGTCTGCCCTTGTTTCTGTGCCTAAATAAACTTACTTAATCCGTGTGATGAAACACTTGTCCTGTTTCCTAACGAACAAGGACTTTGAGAAGCAGGACACATGTGCAACAATTAGGTAACCTTTGGAGATTAATATTATAAAATAGCAACACGATGGACGCTGAGCTGCAACCCCTAAAACCCCTTAATCCAGCTCTGGATTGTATACCTTTATCATGTTCAAACACAATCATGTCCACAAAAGTCACTTCATTGCAGAGTGAAAGCTGGATGTGTAGATATGACTTACATCTGTAATTTCAACCTGATGAAAGAAGCTTTCACCAAGACAGAATGTTCTGATCGTCCACACTGGAAGAATCTCCATTTTCTTACTGATGGACGAGAATCAGGTTTGTAACTTTGAGGTTTGTAACTTTGAGGTTTGTAACTTTGAGGTTTGTAACTTTGAGGTTTGTAACTTTGGGGTTTGTAACTTTGAGGTTTGTAACTTTGAGGTTTGTAACTTTGAGGTTTGTAACTTTGAGGTTTGTAACTTTGAGGTTTGTAACTTTGAGGTTTGTAACTTTGAGGTTTGTAACTTTGAGGTTTGTAACTTTGAGGTTTGTAACTTTGAGGTTTGTAACTTTGAGGTTTGTAACTTGAAATATTTTTTCTCCCATAATGAATTAAAGACACTTGTTGTAGAGCAAGAATAATATATATTATTGTATTTCGTCATGACACAATGTTTGTACAGAGATTTGTGATATTTTGTTGCACATGACTCACGAAATCATGACACGATTGCAAATAAACCATACCACGGGTGGGATTTGAACCCGCGGTCGTGAGTCATGTTAACGGCTTTGAGGGGACTTGAGCTAGAGTTCGTCACGGCCACGCTAACTGGAGATTCGTCTGTAAAACTTCCATTTGTGGTCACAGTGGTGCCTATGCTAACCTTCCTATGGTGTAGAAATATACCTAGTTGGACGAATCTTATTGTGGCTAGCTGGTCCAGTGGCTAACGCGACGGTCTGGAGTTTTGAGACTCTGTCCGCGGGTTCTATCCCCGCCCGTGGTATGGTTTGTTATACATGATTGTATACAATACCAACAATGTGAAGAATTATACACATGTAAAACATCTGAGTGTATTTGTAGACATTTCGGCAATCATTGGCTTTATCAGTGCAAGGACATAATGTGAAAACTGCAATCAGTCCCTCCAAGACCGAGGGACTGATCACCTAATCTTTTGTATATAGTTCAACAATCTTCACATTATATTCTTGTATTGATAAAGTCTGTGAAGGCTTACTCAGCCCTGTAACAACTTCAGTCAGTATTACCAAGGCTGGCTCCTCCTCAGGAAAATTAATGAATAGAAAAAGAAATAATAACAGACAAACATAAACACTTTATTATATAGAAAATATAAAATATAAAACACTTAAATATGAAATATTAATCCTACCTTAAAGAAAATGAAAAATAAAAAATATAAATGATAACTGAATTCAACACTAATATATATATATAAAACTTGGGTGTCTGGTGTTGGTGACACTGCGTGTTGTTGAAATCGTAGTCGTTGCTGATGATGGGGGAGGGGGTCGCAGGTGTTAGTGACAACCCACCGGTTCGTTCTTCACAGATTTTATAGCCGTCAATAATCCGTCCAGACGACAGGAAAGCAGGTTTTCTCCACTGCAATGATGAGGGGTTATATCCTGCTACTTGCATACACAAACAGGTAAGTGGATCAAAAATTTGGGACGTCTCAGAACGTTAGTCCGTCTCCTTCAATTCTACTCGTTGATTAGCAGGTGACCCTCTCTGTCCTTTCAAGCTGTAAAGAGAGACAGATTACCCACTGCTTAAGAAATCACTCTCCATGATAAGTACAATACCTAAAAGATGTGGTGATTATTAAAACATTTTAACCTATCAAGACTGAAAGGACTAAGTTAATTATTGGTCAAAAGTGAAGCTTTCAACCAATAAGTCCACTAAAATATGATCAGGCGTGTACTTACAGTAGTGTTGGGAGCTGTGAGTCAAGTGCTTTACTGTTTGACCGGAGCCCCACACGTCACCTTTCGGGGGATGGAGGGGGGGAAGAGGGAGGGGAAGGGATAGCGGGAGCTAGACTGACCCTACCTTAACAAGCAGCTGGCAATGAAACTATTGTTACTATATACTTCCTCGCTACTCCTATCTATTGAACTTTTCCCTCACAAAGTCACTGGATGGTGAAACGTCTACAATAAAGATTCCCAGATGTTACACATGTGTCTAATTCTTTACATTTAGTTGTACCTTCAGAAAACCCATAACATCTCGTGCTATAGTTTTTATCTGGACACTATTTCACTTTATCAAGTCATGACCTGATAACAGCTCTAGTAGGTAAAATGCTTGTATGTACTGATCAAGACATTTATTAAAGAAACGTTTCGCCCCAAGTGGCTACTTCAGTCACTTGTGTGGAAACGTTTTCTTAATAAATGTCTTGGTCATTATCTGACCAACCAGGTTGTGGTTGGTACGTTGGACTACGTTCAGTCAGCAGTAACAGCTTGATAAGACACATGTCCAACACTTAGGTATCTTTATTCCGACACGTTTCGCTTACACCTGGTAGTGACCGGTGAAGAGGCGGGGCCAGTAGCTGAGCCTCGACCCCTGCAACCACAATTAGGTGAGTACCATTAGGTGAGTACAGTAGGCTTCTTCAGTAGAGTACAGAAGAGTGAGCAAAAGCATTAGAGATGTTGCAGTGTCTGTCAGACACTGCAATACAGCGGTATTTTAGTACATAAAACACCTTTGACAACTGTGTACGAATGGTATATAATACCGACAAGATGAGATTAAGACACATGTGCAACATCTGGGTATCTTTATTGTAGACGTTTCGCCATCCAGTGGCTTTATCAATACAAATTCTAGGACATAACTTGAAGACAGTAGAACTATGTACAGAAGATGAGGTAATCAGTCCCTCAACCTAGGAGTAGGTGCGAAGAGCACCATAGTCGTGGAGATTCTGAAGCAGAAGAAAGGAGCCTGGCGCTTATATAGTAACGTCATGTACATAACCTCCACGACTACGACAACTACTACTACAACTAACCCATCTCTTTGGGAAGGACCTACTTCCACTGGGGAATCCCGCCTACCAGTGAATATGCCCTCGTCTGCTACACCTGACGTTACTATATAAGCGCCAGGCTCCTTTCTTCTGCTTCAGAATCTCCACGACTATGGTGCTGTTCGCACCTACTCCTAGGTTGAGGGACTGATTACCTCATCTTCTGTACATAGTTCTACTGTCTCCAAGTTATGTCCTAGAATTTGTATTGATAAAGCCACTGGACGGCTAAACGTCTACAATGAAGATACCCAGATGTTGCACATGTGTCTTACTCTCATCTTGTCGGTATTATATACCATTCGTACACAACTTGTCAGACACTGCAACATCATGGAATGGATGGATACAAGAGGAACCTGACCATCTCGATCATTACAGTCTTTCTTCTACTAGTGAGCTGCGTCTCACCACTTGACAGTATATAAATCTTCTACTAGTGAGCTGCGTCTCACCACTTGACAGTATATAAATCTTCTACTAGTGAGCTGCGTCTCACCACTTGACAGTATATAAATCTTCTACTAGTGAGCTGCGTCTCACCACTTGACAGTATATAAATCTTCTACTAGTGAGCTGCGTCTCACCACTTGACAGTATATAAATCTTCTACTAGTGAGCTGCGTCTCACCACTTGACAGTATATAAATCTTCTACTAGTGAGCTGCGTCTCACCACTTGACAGTATATAAATCTTCTACTAGTGAGCTGCGTCTCACCACTTGACAGTATATAAATCTTCTACTAGTGAGCTGCGTCTCACCACTTGACAGTATATAAATCTTCTACTAGTGAGCTGCGTCTCACCACTTGACAGTATATAAATCTTCTACTAGTGAGCTGCGTCTCACCACTTGACAGTATATAAATCTTCTACTAGTGAGCTGCGTCTCACCACTTGACAGTATATAAATCTTCT
Source organism: Cherax quadricarinatus (assembly GCF_038502225.1). Taxonomy (NCBI): domain Eukaryota; kingdom Metazoa; phylum Arthropoda; class Malacostraca; order Decapoda; family Parastacidae; genus Cherax; species Cherax quadricarinatus. The sequence goes on along the minus strand of NC_091378.1, from coordinate 14,757,247 downwards.
ACTAGTGAGCTGCGTCTCACCACTTGACAGTATATAAATCTTCTACTAGTGAGCTGCGTCTCACCACTTGACAGTATATAAATCTTCCACTAGTGAGCTGCGTCTCACCACTTGACAGTATATAAATCTTCTACTAGTGAGCTGCGTCTCACCACTTGACAGTGTATAAATCTTCTACTAGTGAGCTGCGTCTCACCACTTGACAGTATATAAATCTTCTACTAGTGAGCTGCGTCTCACCACTTGACAGTATATAAATCTTCTACTAGTGAGCTGCGTCTCACCACTTGACAGTTCATAAATCTCCATACTGTTCCTTCAACTTAACACTGTTCCAAACTATTGAGCAAAACCCATCTCCAGGCTGAAGGACTGACTACCTCATAACTACGTCTTCAAGGCTGATGGACTGATGACATCGTCTTTACATCTCTACTGCTTCTGCTCACTGCTCTGTATTCGACTGAAGAAGACGACTGTGTAGGCGAATCGTTTTGGAATAAAGATTCCTAACCATTGCACTGTTGCAATACCTGTTGGTATTGTATAACATTTTAATATTCGTTCGCCAATAACAGCTTGGTTGATCAGGTCCTGGTCCACCACAAGGCCTTGTAATGGACCGGGAGTGATGACCCCCAGAAAAGCCTCCAGATACCAGTTCATACACACCTTTTACCTTTAACTTGACAGTATTATCATATCACTGTATATAAAAAAAATAAAGGAATGGACTGGAAAGCCAGTAAAAGGTCTCAGTTAGATGACAAAAAGCTCCAGTGCTGTCAGGAAACACTTGTCCTGTTTCCTGAGGAATCTTACCTAACTTGACCTAACCTAACCTAACCTAACCTACCCTAACATACCCTAAACTAACCTAACCTAACCTTACCTAACCTAACTTACCCTAACCTAACCTAACTTGACCTGACCTAACCTAACCTAACCTAACCTAACCTAACCTAATCTAACCTAACTTACTCTAACCAAACCTAACCTAAACTGACCTAACCTAACTTAACCTAACATAACTTAAACCTAATCTAACCTAACCTTACCTAACCTAACCTGACCTAACCTAACTTAACCTAACCTAACTTAACCTAACCTAACCTTACTTAACCTAACAAAACCTAACATAACCTAACCTAACTTAACCTAACCTAACATAAACCTAACCTAACTTAACCTAAACTAACCTAACCTAATCTAACCTGACCTAACCTAACCTAACCTCATCTAACTTAACCTAACCTAACATAAACCTAACCTAACTTAACCTAAACTAACCTAACCTAACTTGGCCCTAACCTAACCTAACCTAACCAAACCTAACCTAATCTAACCTGACCTGACCTAACCTAGCCTAACTTAACCTAACCTAAACAAACCTAACCTAACCTTACCTAACTTAACCTAACCTAACCTTACCTAACCTAACTTAAGGTAACCTAACGTAACCTAACCTAAAATAACCTAACCTAACCTAACTTAACCAAACCTAACCTACCTTAACCTATCTTAACCTAACCTGGTCATGGACCGGGCCGCGGGTTCGTTGATCCCCGGAATAACCTCCAGGTAACCTCCTGGTAACCTAACCTAACCTATCATAACCTATCTTAACCTAACCTAACCAAACCTAACTTAACCTTACCTAACCTAACCTAACTTAACCTAACCTAACCTTACCTAACCTAACCTAACTTAACTTAACCTAACCTTACCTAACCTAACCTAACCTATTCTAACCTAACTTAACCTAACCTAACCTAACCTAACCTAACCTAATTTAATCTAACTTAACTAACCTAATTTATCCTAACCTAACCTTACTTAACCTAACAAAACCTAACATAACCTAACCTAACTTAACCTAACCTAACCTAACATAAACCTAACCTAACTTAACCTAAACTAACCTAACCTAACTTGGCCCTAACCTAACCTAACCAAACCTAACCTAACCTAATCTAACCTGACCTAACCTAACCTCATCTAACTTAACCTAACCTAACTTAACCTAACCTAAACAAACCTAACCTAACCTTACCTAACTTAACCTAACCTAACCTTACCTAACGTAACTTAAGGCAACCTAACGTAACCTAACCTAAAATAACCTAACCTAACTTAACCTACCTTAACCTATCTTAACCTAACCTAGTCATGGACCGGGCCGCGGGGGCGTTGATCCCCGGAATAACCTCCAGGTAACCTCCTGGTAACCTAACCTAACCTATCCTAACCTATCTTAACGTAACCTAACCTAACTTAACCTAACTTTAATTAACCTATCTTAACCTAACCTAACCTTACCTTACCTAACCTAACCTATTCTAACCTAACTTAACCTAACCTAACCTAACCTAGCTTAACCTATCCTAACCTAACCTAACTTAACCTTACCTAACCTAACCTACCCTAACCTAACTTAAACTTAACCTAACCTAACCTAACTTAACCTAACCTAACCTTCCCTTACCTAACCTAACCTTTCCTAACCTAACTTAACCTAACCTAACTTAACCTAACCTAACCTAACCTAATCTAACCTTACCTAACCTAACCTAACCTAACCTTGCCTAACCTTACCTAACAACTGCGCAAAACACTGGTGTGTCTGGGAAAATTTCTCTGACGGGCTATATAGAAGTAAGCTAAGTAACGATACTCTCATTTTTCAATAGTTGTATTGCTTAATTTTTTAGACTTGATTATGATTTATACAATGACACTGTAGCCTTCACAATCACGGTACAATATTGTACAGTGACACTGTAGCCTTCACAATCACAGTACAACATTGTATACAGTGACACTGTAGCCTTCACAATAACAGTACAATATTGTATACAGTGACACTGTAGCCTTCACAATCACAGTACAACATTGTTTACAGTGACACTGTAGCCTTCACAATCACAATACAACATTGTATACAGTGACACTAGCCTTCACACAGTACAACATTGTATACAGTGACACTGTAGCCTTCACAATCACAGTACAACACTGAATTATTCTTTTTGCAACTCAGGAGTGATATTGACCAATGATTGTATTATTCACCCTACAACTAGATGTAATATTGACTACTGTATTATGCTCCCTACAACCAGAAGTAATATTAACCAATGATTGCATTTTTTTTCCTACAACCAGGTGTAATATTGACACTATTATTCTCCCTACAACTAGGTGTAATATTGACACTATTATTCTCCCTACAACTAGGTGTAATATTCACCAATGATTGTATTTTTCTCTCTACAACCAGAAGTAATAATGACCAATGACTTTTTTTTTCTCCCTACAACCAGGTGTAATATTGACCAATGGAGAACAGTGGCAAAATGCACGACGGTTCTTGCTACGTAACTTGAGGGACCTGGGTATGGGCAAGTCTTTCCTGGAAGCTGCCATACAGGAGGAGGCACAGATGCTGGTCAACGATTTCCGGAAATATGATGGCAAGGCAGGTCATCTGCCTATGTCTATTAACATTGCAATTCTCAATGTTATCTGGCAACTTGTTGCAAGTAGGTTTAATGTTTTTTTTTTTTTTAGTATTTACATTCCTTTCAAGGAGAGGTGTTTTGATGCTGGGGAATTGGAGTAATGCTCATTTTTTAACAAATCATTTTTTCATGATAAGAGCTGTTAGCCTTCCTATTGGAGGCACCACCTCCCAGGATGCCACCCACACCAGTTGACTAACACGAAGCTACCTACCCACTGCTAGGAGAACAGGGACAGCAGATGCAAGGTGATTAACAGTCATGTACCTACTTACTGCTGAGTGAACAGGGACAGCAGATGTAAGGTGACTAACACTCAGGTACCTACGTACTTCTAAGTGAACAGGGACGGCAGGTATAAGGAAACGCGCCCAACGTTTTCACCCGTGCCGGGGATCGAACCCCAGACACTCAGTTTGTAAGCTGAGTGTGCTACCAACCGAGCTACGGGACACCAACCTGATTACCTCCCATTTCCATTTCCCAGGAGCTTTAATGGCATCTACGGGATTTATTCCAGTAAGTTTATGCGTGTATGCACCTGGAGAAGAGAGGAATGTAGAAGAGAGAGAGAGATTTTGGGAGATGTTAAGTGAATGTATAGGAGCCTTTGAACCAAGTGAGAGAGTAACTGTGGTAGGAGACCTGAATGCTAAAGTAGGAGAAACTTTTAGAGTGGGTGTGGTAGGTAAGTTTGGGGTGCCAGGTGTAAATGATAATGGGAGCCCTTTGATTGAACTTTGTATAGAAAGGGGTTTAGTTATAGGTAATACATATTTTAAGAAAAAGAGGATAAATAAGTATACAAGATATGATGTAGGGCGAAATGATAGTAGTTTGTTGGATTATGTATTGGTAGATAAAAGACTGTTGAGTAGACTTCAGGATGTACATGTTTATAGAGGGGCCACAGATATATCAGATCACTGGGGCTACACTTCTGGCCAGTCTAGTAAAGATCCCTATAATGGCATTGCCATTATTATGAACAACCGTACTATATTATGCTAGCCAAATTCTAACATAAACATTCCTGATTTAACTCTTCAATTACGCCAACATACCTGATTATCCTCTTGCTGTCTTAAAGGCTAAACACAGAGCCTACCATGACACTTACACTAGCACACACGGCAGACAAAAACTAGTCACACAAAAACACCTAACACATCTTAGCCCACATTTCAACAGCTTCTTTGGCCCCTTAAGAGAGGGTAAACCTGACACCATTATCACAAAAAGAGCCAGAATCTACCTTCATCTCTTCAACTTAACTTTTTTGAACTAAGATTAAGGGAGATTGACACCAGTCAGTCCATCTATCATCATGCGATCATGCAGGAGCCACACTGACGTCCATGTTGCATCCAACAAAATAAGCAGACTTTTGCAAGTCACTATCGCCCGGCTCCGGCTGGGTTACAAGTAGTATCTTCAAAAGGTTAAGTCACCACCACCAGATGTTGACCAAAAGAAATGTAAACTTTACAAGATGGACTATTGTCACACCCCAGTGGCGTCGTAAGGGGGGCGATAGAGCGGGCCGCCCCGGGTGACACCATAGAGCCTCTAAAGGTGACATTAATGCACAAAACAGTACTACAGCAACAAAAGTAAAGAATTCTTTGTTTCTGTATAGCCTGTTATATGATTACAGAGTACAAATAGGCCTATATAGGGAAAATCATTGATTTTGATGTGATAGATGATTTTGCAGGATTGAAGGCAAGGAAATGTAAGATCAGATTCACTGAGATCTTACTTGTACTCAAGGTCAAATGTAAGATCAGATTCACTGAGATGTTACCTGTACTAGTTTCTCTGATATTGCAATGTTTTTCTTTATTTTTCAAGATTTTTTTTTTTGCATTATTGAAGGTGAATAAATGTAGGATCTGTTGGCTGTACCTAAAGTGATAGAGCTCCCCCTTGATTATAATAATAATAATAATATTTTATCATTAATAAAGTTGAGAAGTTTTCTCCTGTTCGGTTTATGGCCCTTAAACGTTCTCATTGTTAAACATTAGTTACTGGTCATGCAGTAGTGACATAATCGGTCATGCAATAGTGACGCAACTAGTCATGCAGTAGTGACATAACTGGTCATGTAGTAGTGACGTAACTGGAGTTTACTCACCCCCGTCCCCCCGACCTTTGACTTCATAGGGGTGAGACCTAAGATGCTGCCCCGGGTAACACCAACCCTAGCAACGCCACTGTTACTCCCTGCGTCATTATGTACTGGAATGATATAAAATTAATGAATTCAGAGGCAACTCACTCAGAAATGTTCAAGAAATGGCCAAGTATTTTATCCACAGTGGTATATTACAGACCATTCTGAAGAAATACCCTGACTTTACTCACTGCAAATAAAGCATTACCTCATGTGTGTGTTTAGGTGCTCATGCGTGTGCATGTGTGCCTGTGTGTTAGTTATCATTTTGTCCTAGGCACATATCGATTAGACGCTAGGCCTGTTGCATGAGTGTGTGTATCTATGTGTGTGTGTGTGTGTGTGTGTGTGTGTGTGTGTGTGTGTGTGTGTGTGTGTGTGTGTGGAACTAAATGTTGGTTTGAACATTAAAATGGTATAAAATACCGACAGGTTGTTAGGTAAGACACATATGCAACAGTTAGGTATCTTTATTTCGAAACGTTTCGCCTACACAGTAGGCTTCTTCAGTCGAGTACAGAAAAGTTGATAGAAGCAGAAGAGACTTGAAGACGATGTAATCAGTCCATCACCCTTAAAGTTTTGAGGTGGTCAGTCCCTCAGTCTGGAGAAGAGCATTGCTCCGTAGTCTGAAACAATATGGAGTTGAAGTGACAGGATGGAGCCTTATATAGCGCCAGGAGGTGAGACGTAGGTCACTAGTAGAATGCAGATGTTGGGAGGTCAGGTCCCTCTCAAACGTTTCGAAATAAAGATACCTAACTGTTGCATATGTGTCTTACCTAAATGTTGGTTTATTAAGTGTGTGAAAAGTAGAAGGTAGAATTGTGAATTTCAGTATATGAGTTTGTATGTGGAGTTTGCAGTGCTTCCCTACCTGGCTTACCCCACACCCTCCTGTGACCTGACCCACACCCTCCTGTGACCTGACCCACACTCTCCTGTGACCTGACCCACACCCTCCTGTGACCTGACCCACACCCTCCTGTGACCTGACCCACACCCTCCTGTGACCTGACCCACACTCTCCTGTGACCTGACCCACACTGACCTGACCCACACCCTCCTGTGACCTGACCCACACCCTCCTGTGACCTGACCCACACTCTCCTGTGACCTGACCCACACCCTCCTGTGACCTGACCCAAACTCTCCTGTGACCTGACCCACACTCTCCTGTGACCTGACCCACACCCTCCTGTAACCTGACCCACACCCTCCTGTAACCTGATCTACACCCTCCTGTGACCTGATCTACACCCTCCTGTGACCTGACCCACACACTCCTGTGACCTGACCCACACACTCCTGTGACCTGACCCACACCCTCCTGTGACCTGACCCACACCCTCCTGTGACCTGACCCACACCCTCCTGTGACCTGACCCACACCCTCCTGTGACCTGACCCACACCCTCCTGTGACCTGACCCACACCCTCCTGTGACCTGACCCACACCCTCCTGTGACCTGACCCACACCCTCCTGTGACCTGACCCACACCCTCCTGTAACATGACCCACACCCTCCTGTAACATGACCCACACCCTCCTGTAACATGACCCACACCCTCCTGTGACCTGACCCACACAATTATGTGACCTGACCCCACACAATCCTGTGACCTGGCCCCACACTCTCCTGTGACCTGACCCACACTCTCCTGTGACCTGACCCACACCCTCCTATGACCTGACCCACACAATCCTGTGACCTGACCCACACAATCCTGTGACCTGACCCACACAATCCTGTGACCTGACCCACACAATCCTGTGACCTGGCCCCACACTCTCCTGTGACCTGACCCACACTCACCTGTGACCTGACCCACACCCTCCTGTGACCTGACCCACACCCTCCTGTGACCTGACCCACACCCTCCTGTGACCTGACCCACACCCTCCTGTGACCTGACCCACACCCTCCTGTGACCTGACCCACTCACTCCTGTGACCTGACCCACACTCTCCTGTGACCTGACCCACACTCCTGTGACCTGACCCACACCCTCCTGTGACCTGACCCACACCCTCCTGTGACCTGACCCACACTCTCCTGTGACCTGACCCACACTGACCTGACCCACACCCTCCTGTGACCTGACCCACACTCTCCTGTGACCTGACCCACACCCTCCTGTGACCTGACCCACACCCTCCTGTGACCTGACCCACACACTCCTGTGGCCTGACCCACACACTCCTGTGGCCTGACCCACACCCTCCTGTGGCCTGACCCCACACTCTCCTGTGACCTGACCCACACTCTCCTGTGACCTGACCCACACTCTCCTGTGACCTGACCCACACCCTCCTGTAACCTGACCCACACCTTCCTGTGACCTTACCTACACCCTCCTGTGACCTGATCTACACCCTCCCGTGACCTGACCTACACCCTCCTGTGACCTGATCTACACCCTCGTGTGACCTGACCCACACCTTCCTGTGACCTGACCCATTCCATCCTGTGACCTGACCCACACTCTTCTGTGACCTGACCCACACCCTCCTGTGACCTAACCCCACACTCTCCTGTGACCTGACCCACACTCTCCTGTGACCTGACCCACACTCTCCTGTGACCTGACCCACACCCTCCTCTGACCTGACCACACCTTCCTCTGACCTTACCCACACCCTCCTGTGACCTGACCCACACCCTCCTGTGACCTGACCCACTCCCTCATGTCATCTAACCCACACTCTCCTGTGACCTGACCCACACCCTCCCGTGACCTGACCCCACACTCTACTGTCACTTCACCCACACTCTCCTGTGACCTGACCCACACCCTCCTGTGACCTGACCCACACCCTCCTGTGACCTGACCCACACAATCTTGTGACCTGACCCACACAATCCTGTGACCTGGCCCCACACTCTCCTGTGACCTGACCCACACCCTCCTGTGACCTGACCCACACCCTCCTGTGACCTGACCCACACCCTCCTGTGACCTGACCCACACCCTCCTGTGACCTGACCCACACCCTCCTGTGACCTGACCCACACCCTCCTGTGACCTGACCCACACAATCCTGTAACCTGGCCCCACACTCACCTGTGACCTGACCCACACCCTCCTGTGACCTGACCCACACCCTCCTGTGACCTGACCCACTCCTGTGACCTGACCCACACTCTCCTGTGACCTGACCCACACCCTCCTGTGACCTGACCCACACCCTCCTGTGACCTGACCCACACCCTCCTGTGACCTGACCCACACCCTCCTGTGACCTGACCCACACTCTCCTGTGACCTGACCCACACTGACCTGACCCACACCCTCCTGTGACCTGACCCACACTCTCCTGTGACCTGACCCACACCCTCCTGTGACCTGACCCACACCCTCCTGTGACCTGACCCACACCCTCCTGTGGCCTGACCCACACTCTCCTGTGACCTAACCCACACCCTCCTGTGACCTTACCCCACACTCTCCTGTGACCTGACCCACACTCTCGTGACCTGACCCACACTCTCCTGTGACCTGACCCACACCCTCCTGTAACCTGACCCACACCTTCCTGTGACCTTACCTACACCCTCCTGTGACCTGATCTACACCCTCCCGTGACCTGACCCACACCCTCCTGTGACCTGATCTACACCCTCGTGTGACCTGACCCACACCTTCCTGTGACCTGACCCATTCCATCCTGTGACCTGACCCACACTCTTCTGTGACCTGACCCACACCCTCCTGTGACCTGACCCCACACTCTCCTGTGACCTGACCCACACCCTCCTGTCACCTGACCCCACACTCTCCTGTGACCTGACCCACACTCTCCTGTGACCTGACCCACACTCTCCTGTGACTTGACCCACACCCTCCTCTGACCTGACCCACACCCTCCTGTGACCTGACCCACACCCTCTTGTGATCTAACCCACACTCTCCTGTGACCTGACCCACACCCTCCTGTGACCTGACCCACACCCTCCTGTGACCTGACCCACTCCCTCTTGTGATCTGACCCACACTCTCCTGTGACCTGACCCACAACCTCCCGTGACCTGACCCCACACTCTACTGTCACTTGACCCACACTCTCCTGTGACCTGACCCACACCCTCCTGTGACCTGACCCACACCCTCCTGTGACCTAACCCACTCCCTCTTGTGATCTGACCCACACTGTCCTTTGACCTGACCCACACCCTCCCGTGACCTGACCCCACACTCTACTGTCAATTGACCAACACTCTCCTGTGACCTGACCCACACCCTCCTGTGACCTGACCCACACCCTCCTGTGATCTGACCCACACTCTCCTGTGACTTCACCCACACGCTTCTGTGACCTGACTCACACCTACCTACTATTTTGCCTCCTCCATGCTTTTACTTCTGCCTAGTGTAAGACACCTGTCTCGTCTTGTTCTATAAATTACCAAGTGCTATTCGTTACTGAGTACTTGACAGCCTATTTTGTATCGTACTAGGAGAGTTGGACCGTTCACAATCAGAATCCAACCACCACCATAGATGAGATACATCCGCTGCAGCCTGTAGTAGCCTGTAGCAGCCTGTAGCAGCCTGTAGAAACCTGTAGCAATCTGTAGCAGCCTGTAGCAACCTGTGGCAGCTTGTAGATTGTCCAGCTCGATGTGATGTCCTGGAGTATATCCACCTCCATTTCTTAGCGATATATAATGTACCTTATTGACTCTATTTCACTGGTCACACATTTGATTCACTTTATTATCTTCCTTGGGTGACACGTGGTAACACGGACACACTAGGCCTGCCCACTCTGAGTGAACCACCATGTATCTCTTTCTAGTTTACTTATAAAATTGTGGCTCTTCCTATATTTATGTTGCTCAGGGCAAATTGTAAATCGCTTCAAGGATTGTTCACTACTCTGACACAATTAATGATCCCTGCAGTATCCTTGGGTAGCCCTCGAGAACACTTACATTCACGGAGCGCTAAAGGTGTGATTTTTGCACACAGTGTCCCTACTGTGCGTGCGTGTGTGCACTCACCTAATTGTATTCACATAATTGTGGTTGCAGGGGTCGAGACTCGGCTCCTGGCCCCCCTCTTCACTGATTGCTACTAGGTCTTCTCTCTGCTCCCTGAACTTTATCATCATACCTTGTCTTTAAGCTACGCATGGTTCCTGCCTCCACTACATCACTTGCTAGACCATTCCACTTCTTGACAACTCTATGACTAAAGAAATACTTCCTAACAACCCTTTGAATCGTCTGAGTCTTCAACTTCCAATTGTGACCCTTTGTTTCTGTGTCCTCCCCATCTGGAACATTCTGTCTGTGTCCACCTTATTTATTCCACGCAGTATTTTGTATGTCGTAATCATGTCTCCTCTAACTCTTCTGTCCTCCACTGTCGTCAGGCCGATTTCCCTTAACCTTTCTTCGTAGGACATTTCCCTGAAATCCGGAACAAGCCTTGTTGCAAACCTTTGCACTGTCTATAATATCTTGACGTGCTTGACCAGGTGTGGGTTCCAAACTGGTGCTGCATACTCCAGAATGGGCCTAACGCACACAGTGTACAGTGTCTTGAACGATTCCTTATTAAGGTATCGGAACGCTATTCTCAGGTTTACCAGGCGCCCATATGCTGCAGCAGTGTGTGTGTGTGTGTGTGTGTGTGTGTGTGTGTGTGTGTGTGTGTGTGTGTGTGTGTGTGTTTGTTTACTCACCTAATTGTACTCGCCCAATTGTGGTTGCAGGGGTCGAGACTCAGCTCCTGGCCCTGCTTATTCACTGACCGCTACTGGGTCCTCCATCTCACTGCTCCATGAGCTTTATCATACCTAGTCTTAAAACTATTTATGACTCCTGCCCCCACTACATCACTTACCAGGTTATTCCACTTCCTAACAACTCTGTGGCTGAAGAAATGCTTCCTAAGATCCATTTAACTCATCTGAGACTTCAACTTCCAATTGTGGCCCCTTGTTTCTGTTTCCCATCTCTGGAACATCCTTTCTCCGTCCACCTTATCTATTCCACGCAGTATTTTGTATGTCGTTATCATGTCTCCTTTGACCCTCCTGTCCTTCAGTGTTGTCTGGCCGATTTCCCTCTCGTCGTAGGACAATCCCCTCAGCTCTTGAACCAGCCTTGTTGCAAACATTTGCACTTTCTCTAATTTCTTGACGTGCTTGACCAGGTGTGGGTTCCAAACTGGTGCTGCGTACTGCAGTATGGGTCTGACGTACAGTGTACAGAGTCCTGAACGATTCCTTACTGAGGTATCGGAACGCTATTCTCACGTTTGCCAGGCGCCCACATGCTGCAGCAGTTATCTGGTTAATGTGTGCTTCCGGAGACGTGCTCGGTATTATACACACCCCTATTATACTCGCCCCTTGAGTGAGGTTTGCAGTCTTTGGCCACCTAGCCTATACTCCGCCTGCGGTCTTCTTTGCCCTTCACCGATCTTCATGACTTTGCATTTGGCAGAGTTAAATTTTAGGAGCCAGTTGCTGGACCATGCGTCCTATCTGTCCAAGTCTCTTTGTAGTTCTGTCTTATCTGCATCTGATTTAATTCTCCTCATTAACTTCACATCATCTGCAAATAGGGACACTTCAGAGTCTATCCCTTACCTCTTGTCATTCACATATACCAAATATAGCACAGGTCCCAGGACTGACCCCTGTGGGATCCCACTCGTCACAGGCGCCCATTGTGATACCTCATCACGTACCATGGCTTGCTGTTGCCTTCCTGTCAGGTATTCTTTGATCCACTGCAGTGCCCTTTCTGTTAAACATGCCTGATCCTCTAGCTTCTGTACTAATATATTTTGAGGAACTGTGTCGATGGCCTTCTTGCAGTGCAAGAAAAGGAAATCAACCCAACCCTCCCTCTCATGTCTTACTTCAGTTACCTTGTCATAAGACTCCAGTAGGTTTGTGACACAGGATTTGCCTTCCATGAATCCGTGCTGGCTGTCGTTTATAATCTTGTTCCATTCCAGGTGCTCCACCACTCTCCTCCTGATAATATTCTCCATGACTTTGCATACTATACACGTCAGTGACACTGGTCTACAGCTTAGTGCCTCAATTTCTGTCTCCTTTCTTAAAGATGGGGACTACATTTGCCGTATTCCATACCTCAGGTAATTGCCCAGTTTCAAGGGATGTGTTGAAGATAGTGGTTAGTGGCACACACAGTGTCTCTGCTTCCTCTCTAAGGACCCACAGAGACATGTTGTCTGGTCCCATCGCCTTTGAGGTATCAAGGTTCCTTATTAGCTTCTTCACCTCCTCATCAGTTGTGTGTATTTCATCCAACACTTGTTGGTATATCCCTTGTTGGTGTACCCCTGTGTTTTGTTTTCCCAATGTCCCTTCTGCCTCAACCATAAATTTTTTTAGTTTTTTTTTATAACACTGGCCGATTCCCACCAAGGCAGGGTGGCCCGAAAAAGAAAAATTTTCACCATCATTCACTCCATCACTGTCTTGCCAGACGGGTACTTTACAGTTTTTAAACTGCAACATTAACACCCCTCCTTCAGAGTGCAGGCACTGTACTTCCCATCTCCAGGACTCAAGTCCGGCCTGCCGGTTTCCCTGAACCCCTTCATAAATGTTACTTTGCGCACACTCCAACAGCACGTCAAGTATTAAAAACCATTTGTCTCCATTCACTCCTATCAAACACGCACACGCATGCCTGCTGGAAGTCCAAGCCCCTCGCACACAAAACCTCCTTTACCCCCTCCGTCCAACCTTTCCTAGGCCGACCCCTACCCTGCCTTCCTTCCACTACACTGATACACTCTTGAAGTCATTCTGTTTCGCTCCATTCTCTCTACATGTCCAAACCACCTCAACAACCCTTCCTCAGCCCTCTGGACAACAGTTTTGGTAATCCCGCACCTCCTCCTAACTTCCAAACTACGAATTCTCTGCATTATATTCACACCACACATTGCCCTCAGACATGACATCTCCACTGCCTCCAGGCTTCTCCTCACTGCAACATTCATCACCCATGCTTTACACCCATATAAGAGCATTGGTAAAACTATACTCTCATACATTCCCCTCTTTGCATCCAAGGACAAAGTTCTTTGTCTCCACAGACTCCTAAGTGCACCACTCACCCTTTTCCCCTCATCCATTCTATGATTCACCTCATCTTTCATAGATCCATCCGCTGACACGTCCACTCCCAAATATCTGAATACATTCACCTCCTCCATACTCTCTCCCTCCAATATGATATCCAATCTTTCATCACCTAATCTTTTTGTTATCCTCATAACCTTACTCTTTCCTGTATTCACTTTTTTCTTCTTTCGCACACCCTACCAAATTCATCCACCAATCTCTGCAACTTCTCTTCAGAGTCTCCCAAGAGCACAGTGTCATCAGCAAAGAGCAACTGTGACAACTCCCACTTTATGTGTGATTCTTTATCTTTTAACTCCACGCCTCTTGCCAAGACCCTCGCATTTACTTCTCTTACAACCCCATCTATAAATATATTAAACAACCACGGTGACATCACACATCCTTGTCTAAAGTCTACTTTTACTGGGAAATAATTTCCCTCTTTCCTACATACTCTAGCTTGAGCCTCACTATCCTCATAAAAAATCTTCACTGCTTTCAGTAACCTACCTCCTACACAATACACCTGCAACATCTACCACATTGCCCCCTATCCACCCTGTCATACGCCTTTTCCAAATCCATAAATGCCACAAAGACCTCTTTAGCCTTATCTAAATACTGTTCACTTATATGTTTCACTGTAAACACCTGGTCCACACACCCCCTACCTTTCCTAAAGCCTCCTTGTTCATCTGCTATCCTATTCTCCGTCTTACTCTTAATTCTTTCAATAATAACTCTACCATACACTTTACCAGGTATACTCAACAGACTTATCCCCCTATAATTTTTGCACTCTCTTTTGTCCCCTTTGCCTTTATACAAAGGAACTATGCATGCTCTCTGCCAATCCCTAGGTACCTTACTCTCTTCCATACATTTATTAAATAATTGCACCAACCACTCCAAAACTATATCCCCACCTGCTTTTAACATTTCTATCTTTATCCCATCAATCCCGGCTGCCTTACCCCCTTTCATTTTACCTACTGCCTCACGAACTTCCCCCACACTCACAACTGGCTCTTCCTCACTCCTACAAGATGTTATTCATCCTTGCCCTATACACGAAATCACAGCTTCCCTATCTTCATCAACATTTAACAATTCCTCAAAATATTCCCTCCATCTTCCCAATACCTCTAACTCTCCATTTAATAACTCTCCTCTCCAATTTTTAACTGACAAATCCATTTGTTCTCTAGGCTTCCTTAACTTGTTAATCTAACTCAAAAACTTTCTTATTTTCAACAAAATTTGTTGATAACATCTCACCCACTATCTCATTTGCTCTCTTTTTACATTGCTTCACCACTCTCTTAACCTCTGTCTTTTTCTCCACATACTCTTCCCTCCTTTCATCACTTCTACTTTGTAAAAACTTCTCATATGCTAACTTTTTCTCCCTTACTACTCTCTTTACATCATCATTCCACCAATCGCTCCTCTTCCCTCCCGCACCCACTTTCCTGTAACCACAAACTTCTGCTGAACACTAACGCTACATTTTTAAACCTACCCCATACCTCTTCGACCCGATTTCCAATGCTCTCATTAGCCCATCTATCCTCAAATAGCTGTTTATATCTTACCCTAGCTGCCTCCTCTTTTAGTTTATAACCCTTCGCCTCTCTCTTTCGTGATGCTTCTATTCTCCTTGTATCCCATCTACCTTTTACTCTCAGTGTAGCTATAACTAAAAAGTGATCTGATATATCTGTGGCCCCTCTATAAACAGGTACATCCTGAAGTCTACTCAACAGTCTTTTATCTACCAATACATAATCCAACAAACTACTGTCATTTTGCCCTACATCATATCTTGTATACTTATTTATCCTCTTTTTCTTAAAATATGTATTACCTATAACTAAACCCCTTTCTATACAAAGTTCAATCAAAGGGCTCCCATTATCATTTACACCTGGCACCCGAAACTTACCTACCACACCCTCTCTAAAAGTTTCTCCTACTTTAGCATTCAGATCCCCTACCACAATGACTCTCTCACTTGGTTCAAAGGCTCCTATACATTCACTTACCATCTCCCAAAATCTATCTCTCTCTCCTTTACATTCCTCTCTTCTCCAGGTGCATACACGCTTATTATGACCCACTTTTCGCATCCAACCTTTACTTTAATCCACATAATTCTTGAATTTACACATTCATACCCCCTTTCTCCTTCCATAACTGATCCTTCAACATTACTGCTACCCCTTCCTTTGCTCTAACTCTCTTAGATACTCCAGATTTAATCCCATTTATTCCCCCCACCAAAACTCCCCTACCCCCTTCAGCTTTGTTTCACTTAGGGCCAGGACATCCAACTTCTTTTCATTCATAACATCAGCAATCATCTGTTTCTTGTCATCCGCACTATATCCACTCACATTCAAGCATCCCAGTTTTATAAAGCTTTTCTTCTTCTCTTTTTTAGTAAATGTCTACAGAAGAAGGGGTTATTAGCCCATTGCTCCCGGCATTTTAGTCGCCTCATACGACACGCATGGCTTAAGGAGGAAAAATTCTTTTCCACTTCCCCATGGACAATAGAAGAAATAAGTTAGAACAAGAGCTATTTAGAAAAAGGGGAAAAAACCTAGATGTATGTATATATATATATATATATATATATATATATATATATATATATATATATATATATATATATATATATATATATATATATATATATATATATGCATGAGCGTGTCTGTGAAGTGTGACCAAAGTGTAAGTACGAGTAGCAAGATATCCCTGTTATCTAGCGTGTTTATGAGACAGAAAAAGAAACCAGCAATCCTACCATCATGCCAAGCAGTTACAGGTTTCTGTTTCACAGTCATCTGGCAGGACGGTAGTACTTCCCTGGGTGGTTGCTATCTACCAACCTACTACTACTATAAATACTTCCTCAAAAAACCTGTTGGGTTCCTCACATACTTCTTGGTTGTTTTTTATTAACTCCCCACCTTCTTTCCCCGGCTATGTCGTTTTCGTACTGCCGCTGGGTCTCCCTCGATATCTGTGCATACTCACTTATGGCTCATCGACTAATCTATTTTCCTGGGTCCTTTGCCTTCTGTATTTTTCCATTCTGTAGTGCACTTATTTTTTCCCTCCCTTTGGGTAAACCAAGGGCTCTTTCTGGTCTTCTCATTACTTCTGTTACCCTTGGGAACAAACCTTTCCTCTGCCTCCTTGCATTTTTTTGTTACGTAATTCATCATTTCGTTTTACTGACTTTCCCACTGAACCTCCTGCAGGAAGGTCCTTATACCTGTGTAGTCTCCCCTTTGATAAACTGGCTTTTATCCTTCTACTCCTGTTACCCTCTCCACTTGTAGCTCTACGATGTATTCAAAGTTAAGAACCATGTGGTCACTAACTCCAAGGGGCCTTTCATATGTGATGTCCTCAATGTTTGTGCTACTCAGGGTGAACACAAGGTCCAGTCTTGCTGGTTCATCCTCCCCCTCTCTCTCTGGTAGTGTCCCTAACATGCTGGTGCATGAGGTTTTCCAGTACCACATCCATCACCTTGGCTCTCCATATTAAGGGACCCCCATGTGGCTCAGGATTTCCCAATCAATCTCCCTGTGGTTGTAATCGCCAATAACCAGTAACTTTGCTCTACTCGAGTGACCTCTTCTGGGCACCTCAGCTAGAGTGTCCACCATTGTTCTGTTGCTCTCATAATCCTCTCTTGGCCTTCTGCAGTTTGTGGCGGGTTATGCATTATTGCAATGACTACCTTATGTTCCCCTGACTGAATTGTACCTACTGTGTAAACCCCTTTCTCCAATTTCGTCCATTCTTTCCATTTCCTGATATCCCCATCGGTTTTTAGTGAGCAGTGCAACTCCTCTCCCCCTCTGTTCTTTCTATCCTTCCTGTTATTGTCCCAGTGAGTTTTGTTTCTGTAACTGCTGTGATGTCTGGTCCAGGGAGAATGGCGAGTTTTGAGGAGCAGGTGCCCTGGAGGGGGCCTATAGGGGGTTGCTGTGTGGGGTGGGGTTTGTGGTGTGGGGGTGGAGACAGAGGGCCTATGGGGGGTTACAATGGGGGTGGGGTTTTTGGTGAGAGGGATGGGGGTAGAGAGTACAGTGTGTGGGTTACTGTGTGTTGCTGTGGGGATGGAGTTTGTGTTGAGGGGGATTGGGGAAGGGGGTACGGTGTGTGGGTTTTGGATTATGTTGTTTGGTTGCATTGGGGTTGTCATGGTTGGATTCCTTCTGTGGGTGGTTCTGGAGGAGGTTGTGTTTGCTCTTCCACATGGGTCTGGTTTCTCCTGCTCCCCTCCTTCCTTGCCTCCCATTCCTCCTAGTGACATTGCACCCTCTCTTTCAGAATCTTCCTTTCTTCTTGTGTTCTGTTTCAGTCACGGTACACACCGGTACTCTGCTTTGTCCCTTAGACACGCTTTCTCCTACAGGATTCAGTTTCGAACCGGCTCTGCCTTGAAAATCATTTTGACTGGCCGTTTTTTTCCCTTCGCAAACCGCCCAATTCTCCGAAAATTTGTCATCTCTGTCATGTCGTTCTCTCCTATTGCTTTCATGATGCTTTCAATCTCTTTTTTCCCTTCAGCTTCTTGTGTGTGCATGTATGAGTATATGTGTATGTGTGAGTGTGTGAGTGTGTATGTGTGAGTGTGTGAGTGTGTGAGTGTGTGTGTGTGTGTGTGTGTGTGTGTGTGTGTGTGTGTGTGTGTTCTCACCTAATTGTGGTTGCAGGGGTCGAGTCTTAGCTCCTGGCTCTGCCTCTTCACTGGTTGCTACTAGGTCCTCTCTCTCCCTGCTCCATGAGCTTTATCAAACCTCGTCTTAAAACTATGTATGGTTCCCGCCTCCACTACGTCACTTTCTAGGCAATTCCACTGCCTGACTACTCTATAACTGAAAAATATTTGTGTGTGTGTGTGCTTGTGTGCTCGTATGTGTGTCCCAACAATTAATATTTGCACTAATAACTCATTGCAGTTGTGTGGAGGGTGTGGACGTGTGAATAGCTCAATATTTTGTTAGTTGCTCATGACTGTAACCATGTGAAGGTATATAGATAGTTGCAATAATGTTGCTAGAATTACCGATAATATGTAAAGTAAAAGGACACAAGTGCAACCAATGTGACATTTTATTGTGGCAACGTTTCGCTCTCCAGGAGCTTTGTCAAGCTGTTACAAACAGTACATGGACACACACGGTATATATAGGCTCAGAGTGAGGTGCAATACTAGTGGTGGTAGTAATAGTAGCAGTGACTACTACTACAGCTTATGTCACTACTACTACTGCTACCACCACTAGTATTGCACCTCACTCAGAGCCTATATATACACTGTGTCTCCATGTATTGTTTGTAACAGCTTGACAAAGCTCCTGGAGAGCGAAACGTTGCCACAATAAAATGTCACATTAGTTGCACTTGTGTCATTTTACTTTATTACGTATAGACAGTTCATAACTTTGTAACTTGTCACGATTTTGATCAGATCTACCTGGAGTTCTTCACCTTTATAAGTTGTTCAGCTACCAAAACTTTGGGGTCCAGTCCCTGGACCCATTATGTACCTCTGTAACCTTTGGACTACCACCCACAGGATGGGTCTGGGGTGACTACCACCCACAGGATGGGTCTGGGGTGACTACCACCCACAGGATGGGTCTGGGGTGACTACCACCCACAGGATGGGTCTGGGGTAACTACCACCCACAGGATGGGTCTGGGGTGACTACCGCCCACAGGATGGGTCTGGTGAGACTACCACCCACAGGATGGGTCTGGGGTGACTACCGCCCACAGGATGGGTCTGGGGTGACTACCACCCACAGGATGGGTCTAGGGTGACTACCACCCACAGGATGGGTCTGGTGAGACTACCACCCACAGGATGGGTCTGGGGTGACTACCACCCACAGGATGGGTCTGGGGTGACTACCGCCCACAGGATGGGTCTGGTGAGACTTCCACCCACAGGATGGGTCTGGGGTGACTACCGCCCACAGGATGGGTCTGGGGTGACTACCACCCACAGGATGGGTCTGGGGTGACTACCGCCCACATGATGGGTCTGGGGTAACTACCGCCCACAGGATGGGTCTGGGGTAACTACCGCCCACAGGATGGGTCTGGGGTGACTACCGCCCACAGGATGGGTCTGGGGTGACTACCACCCACAGGATGGGTCTGGGGTGACTACCACCCACAGGATGGGTCTGGGGTGACTACCACCCACAGGATGGGTCTGGTGAGACTACCACCCACAGGATGGGTCTGGGGTGACTACCGCCCACAGGATGGGTCTGGGGTGACTACCACCCACAGGATGGGTCTGGGGTGACTACCACCCACAGGATGGGTCTGGTGAGACTACCACCCACAGGATGGGTCTGGTGAGTACCACCCACAGGATGGATCTGGGGTGACTACCACCCACAGGATGGGTCTGGGGTGACTACCACCGACAGGATGGGTCTGGGGTGACTACCACCCACAGGATGGGTCTGGGGTGACTACCACCCACAGGATGGGTCTGGGGTGACTACCACTCACAGGATGGGTCTGGGGTAACTACCGCCCACAGGATGGGTCTGGGGTGACTACCGCCCACAGGATGGGTCTGGGGTGACTACCACCCACAGGATGGGTCTAGGGTGACTACAACCCACAGGATGGGTCTGGTGAGACTACCACCCACAGGATGGGTCTGGGGTGACTACCACCCACAGGATGGGTCTGGGGTGACTACCGCCCACAGGATGGGTCTGGTGAGACTTCCACCCACAGGATGGGTCTGGGGTGACTACCGCCCACAGGATGGGTCTGGGGTGACTACCACCCACAGGATGGGTCTGGGGTGACTACCACCCACATGATGGGTCTGGGGTGACTACCGCCCACAGGATGGGTCTGGGGTGACTACCACCCACAGGATGGGTCTGGGGTGACTACCGCCCACAGGATGGGTCTGGGGTGACTACCACCCACAGGATGGGTCTGGGGTGACTACCACCCACAGGATGGGTCTGGGGTGACTACCACCCACAGGATGGGTCTGGGGTGACTACCACCCACAGGATGGGTCTGGGGTGACTACCACCCACAGGATGGGTCTGGGGTGACTACCACCCACAGGATGGGTCTGGGGTGACTACCACCCACAGGATGGGTCTGGGGTGACTACCACCCACAGGATGGGTCTGGGGTGACTACCCGCAGGATGGGTCTGGGGTGACTGCCACAGGATGGGTCTGGGGTGACTACCACCCACAGGATGGGTCTGGGGTGACTACCACACACAGGATGGGTCTGGGGTGACTACCACCCACAGGATGGGTCTGGGGTGACTACCACCCACAGGATGGGTCTGGGGTGACTACCACCCACAGGATGGGTCTGGGGTGACTACCACCCACAGGATGGGTCTGGGGTGACTACCACCCACAGGATGGGTCTGGGGTGACTACCACCCACAGGATGGGTCTGGGGTGACTACCACCCACAGGATGGGTCTGGGGTGACTACCACCCACAGGATGGGTCTGGGGTGACTACCACCCACAGGATGGGTCTGGGGTGACTACCACCCACAGGATGGGTCTGGGGTGACTGCCACCCGCAGGATGGGGCTGGGGTGACTACCACCCGCAGGATGGGTCTGGGGTGACTACCACCCACAGGATGGGTCTGGGGTGACTACCACCCACAGGATGGGTCTGGGGTGACTACCACCCACAGGTTGGGTCTGGGGTGACTACCACCCACAGGATGGGTCTGGGGTGACTACCACCCACAGGATGGGTCTGGGGTGACTACCACCCACAGGTTGGGTCTGGGGTGACTACCACCCACAGGATGGGTCTGGGGTGACTACCACCCACAGGATGGGTCTGGGGTGACTACCACCCACGGGATGGGTCTAGGGTGACTACAACCCACAGGATGGGTCTGGGGTGACTACCACCCACAGGATGGGTCTGGGGTGACTACCACCCACAGGATGGGTCTGGGGTGACTACCACCCACAGGATGGGTCTGGGGTGACTACGACCCACAGGATGGGCCTGGGGTGACTGCCACCCACATGATGGGTCTGGGGTGACTGGCCCCCCACAGGATGGGTCTGGGGTGACTGGCCCCCCACAGGATGGGTCTGGGGTGACTGGCCCCCCACAGGATGGGTCTGGGGTGACTGGCCCCCCACAGGATGGGTCTGGGGTGACTGGCCCCCCACAGGATGGGTCTGGGGTGACCTGCCACCCACAGGATGGGTCTAGGGTGACTAGCACCCACAGGATGGGTCTGGGGTGACTACCACCCACAGGATGGGTCTAGGGTGACTAGCACCCACAGGATGGGTCTAGGGTGACTAGCACCCACAGGATGGGTCTGGGGTGACTACCACCCACAGGATGGGTCTAGGGTGACTAGCACCCACAGGATGGGTCTGGGATGACTACCACCCACAGGATGGGTCTGGGGTGACTACCACCCACAGGATGGGTCTGGGGTGACTACCACCCACAGGATGGGTCTGGGGTGACTACCACCCACAGGATGGGTCTGGGGTGACTACCACCCACAGGATGGGTCTGGGGTGACTACCACCCACAGGATGGGTCTGGGGTGACTACCACCCACAGGTTGGATCTGGGGTGACTACCACCCACAGGATGGGTCTGGGGTGACTGCCACCCATAGGATGGGTCTGGGGTGACTGCCACCCACAGGATGGGTCTGGGGTGACTGCCACCCGCAGGATGGGGCTGGGGTGACTACCACCCGCAGGATGGGTCTGGGGTGACCACGAACAGGATGTTTCTGGGGTGACTACAACCCACAGGATGGGTCTGGGGTGACTACCACCCACAGGATGGGTCTGGGGTGACTACCACCCACAGGATGGGTCTGGGGTGACTACCACCCACAGGATGGGTCTGGGGTGACTACCACCCACAGGTTGGGTCTGGAGTGACTACCACCCACAGGTTGGGTCTGGGGTGACTACCACCCACAGGATGGGTCTGGGGTGACTACCACCCACAGGATGGGTCTGGGGTGACTACCACCCACAGGATGGGTCTGGGGTGACTACCACCCACAGGATGGGTCTGGGGTGACTACCACCCACAGGATGGGTCTGGGGTGACTACCACCCACAGGATGGGTCTGGGGTGACTACCACCCACAGGATGGGTCTGGGGTGACTACCACCCACAGGATGGGTCTGGGGTGACTACCACCCACAGGATGGGTCTGGGGTGACTACCACCCACAGGATGGGTCTGGGGTGACTACCACCCACAGGATGGGTCTGGGGTGACTACCACCCACAGGATGGGTCAGGGGTGACTACCACCCACAGGATGGGTCTGGGGTGACTACCACCCACAGGATGGGTCTGGGGTGACTACCACCCACAGGGTGAGTCTGGGGTGACTACCACCCACAGGATGAGTCTGGGGTGACTACCACCCACAGGATGAGTGTGGAGTGACTACCACCAACAGGATGAGTCTGGGGTGACTACCACCCACAGGATGGGTCTGGGGTGACTACCACCCACAGGATGGGTCTGGGGTGACTACCACCCACAGGATGGGTCTGGGGTGACTACCACCCACAGGATGGGTCTGGGGTGACTACCACCCACAGGATGGGTCTGGGGTGACTACCACCCACAGGATGGGTCTGGGGTGACTACCACCCACAGGATGGGTCTGGGGTGACTACCACCCACAGGATGGGTCTGGGGTGACTACCACCCACATGATGGGTCTGGGGTGACTACCACCCACAGGATGGGTCTGGGGTGACTACCACCCACAGGATGGGTCTGGGGTGACTACCACCCACAGGATGGGTCTGGGGTGACTACCACCCACAGGATGGGTCTGGGGTGACTACCCCGCACAGGATGGGTCTGGGGTGACTACCACCCACAGGATGGGTCTGGGGTGACTACCACCCACAGGATGGGTCTGGGGTGACTACCACCCACAGGATGGGTCTGGGGTGACTACCACCCACAGGATGGATCTAGGGTGACTACCACCCACAGGATGGGTCTGGGGTGACTACCATCCACATGATGGGTCTGGGGTGACTACCACCCACATGATGGGTCTGGGGTGACTACCACCAAAAGGATGGGTCTGTGGTGACTACCACCCACAGGATGGGTCTGGGGAGACTACCACCCACATGATGGGTCTGGGGTGACTACCACCAACAGGATGGGTCTGGGGTGACTACCACCCACAGGATGGGTCTGGGGTGACTACCACCCACAGGATCGGTCTGGGGTGACTACCACCCACAGGATCGGTCTGGGGTGACTACCACACCCAGGATGGGTCTGGTGTGACTACCACCCACAGGATGGGTCTGGTGTGACTACCACCCACAGGATGGGTCTGGGGTGACTACCACCCACAGGATGGGTCTGGGGTGACTACCACCCACAGGATGGGTCTGGGGTGACTACCACCCACAGGATGGGTCTGGGGTGACTACCACCCACAGGATGGGTCTGGGGTGACTACCACCCACAGGATGGGTCTGGGGTGACTACCACCCACAGGATGGGTCTGGGGTGACTACCACCCACAGGATGGGTCTGGGGTGACTACCACCCACAGGATGGGTCTGGGGTGACTACCACCCACAGGATGGGTCTGGGGTGACTACCACCCACAGGATGGGTCTGGGGTGACTGCCACCCACAGGATGGGTCTGGGGTGACTGCCACCCACAGGATGGGTCTGGGGTGACTGCCACCCGCAGGATGGGTCTGGGGTGACTGCCACCCGCAGGATGGGTCTGGGGTGACTGCCACCCGCAGGATGGGGCTGGGGTGACTACCACCCGCAGGATGGGTCTGGGGTGACTACCACCCACAGGATGGGTCTGGGGTGACTACCACCCACAGGATGGGTCTGGGGTGACTACCACCCACAGGATGGGTCTGGGGTGACTACCACCCACAGGATGGGTCTGGGGTGACTACCACCCACAGGATGGGTCTGGGGTGACTACCACCCACAGGATGGGTCTGGGGTGACTACCACCCACAGGATGGGTCTGGGGTGACTACCACCCACAGGATGGGTCTGGGGTGACTACCACCCACAGGATGGGTCTGGGGTGACTGCCACCCACAGGATGGGTCTGGGGTGACTGCCACCCGCAGGATGGGGCTGGGATGACTACCACCCGCAGGATGGGTCTGGGGTGACTACCACCCACAGGATGGGTCTGGGGTGACTACCACCCACAGGATGGGTCTGGGGTGACTACCACCCACAGGATGGGTCTGGGGTGACTACCACCCACAGGATGGGTCTGGGGTGACTACCACCCACAGGATGGGTCTGGGGTGACTACCACCCACAGGATGGGTCTGGGGTGACTACCACCCACAGGATGGGTCTGGGGTGACTACCACCCACAGGATGGGTCTGGGGTGACTACCACCCACAGGATGGGTCTGGGGTGACTACCACCCACAGGATGGGTCTGGGGTGACTACCACCCACAGGATGGGTCTGGGGTGACTACCACCCACAGGATGGGTCTGGGGTGACTGATCCCCCTACAGGATGGGTCTAGGGTGACTGCCCCCCACGGGATGGGTCTGGGGTGACTTCCCCCCCAAGAGATGGGTCTGGGGTGACTGCCCTCCCACGGGATGGGTCTGGGGTGACTGGCCCCCCACGGGATGGGTCTGGGGTGACTGGCCCCCCACAGGATGGGTCTGGGGTGACCTGCCACCCACAGGATGGGTCTGGAGTGACTGGTCCCCCACAGGATGGGTCTGGAGTGACCTGCCACCCACAGGATGGGTCTGGGGTGACTAGCCCCCAACGGGATGGGTCTGGGGTGACCTGCCACCCACAGGATGGGTCTGGGGTGACCTGCCACCCACAGGATGGGTCTGGGGTGACTGGCCCCCACAGGATGGGTCTGGGGTGACTGATCCCCCCACAGGATGGGTCTGGGGTGACTACCACCCACAGGATGGGTCTGGGGTGACTACCACCCACAGGATGGGTCTGGGGTGACTACCACCCACAGGATGGGTCTGGGGTGACTACCACCCACAGGTTGGGTCTGGGGTGACTACCACCCACAGGATGGGTCTGGGGTGACTACCACCCACAGGATGGGTCTGGGGTGACTACCACCCACAGGTTGGGTCTGGGGTGACTACCACCCACAGGATGGGTCTGGGGTGACTGCCACCCACATGATGGGTCTAGGGTGACTGCCCCCCACGGGATGGGTCTGGGGTGCCTACCACCCACAGGATGGGTCTGGGGCGACTACCACCCACAGGATGGGTCTGGGGTGACTACCACCCACAGGATGGGTCTGGGGCGACTACCACCCACAGGATGGGTCTGGGGCGACTACCACCCACAGGATGGGTCTGGGGCGACTACCACCCACAGGATGGGTCTGGGGCGACTACCACCCACAGGATGGGTCTGGGGTGACTACCACCCACAGGATGGGTCTGGAGTGACTACCACCCACAGGATGGGTCTGGGGTGACTACCACCCACAGGATGGGTCTGGGGTGACTACCACCCACGGGATGGGTCTGGGGTGACTACCACCCACAGGATGGGTCTGGGGTGACTACCACCCACAGGATGGGTCTGGGGTGACTACCACCCACAGGATGGGTCTGGGGTGACTACCACCCACAGGATGGGTCTGGGGTGACTACCACCCACAGGATGGGTCTGGGGTGACTACCACCCACAGGATGGGTCTGGGGTGACTACCACCCACAGGATGGGTCTGGGGTGACTACCACCCACAGGATGGGTCTGGGGTGACTACCACCCACAGGATGGGTCTGGGGTGACTACCACCCACAGGATGGGTCTGGGGTGACTACCACCCACAGGATGGGTCTGGGGTGACTACCACCCACAGGATGGGTCTGGGGTGACTACCACCCACAGGATGAGTCTGGGGTGACTA
>NC_091378.1:14343454-14406885 GCF_038502225.1 Cherax quadricarinatus | reverse complement strand
ACACCATCCACCCTCACGACCCTCCCACCCACCCCCCTCTTCCCAGCCGATGACACGCAAGGGGCTGGTCTCCTTTGTCGCCACTGCTACCCCACCTTTCAATTGCAAACCACTGGTAACATACATCCGATATCCTTTTAACCGCAACTCACAACCAGCCCTATGATTATGCTCTTGCAAAAAGCAAATATCTACATCAAACCGCCGTAAAAACCACTCCAACCAAACTTTCTTAACCTCAGTCTTAAGTCCATTGACATTAAGCGTGACACTTCTGAAAATTATAGAAGTGGCGGCTTTCCCCTATGCCGCTGGGATTTACTCGCTGCACTTTTCACATTACGTATTCCCTTACCACTCGAGTTATCCTGTGCAATCACCTCCCCCCTCCCTCTCCCACTGTGCAACTCAGGCGCACCTCTACCACTATGTGGCATCGGCTCCACAACCGCTGCCCATGACTTCTTCCCCGGCCTCTGCCCCGGGGTAATGACCTCGTCTATCTCTGATGCCGCAGTTCTTTTTCTAGAACTTCCACTTACACACATCTCACCCTCAGACGAATCCTCCTGGTGTACCTCCACGGCCACCACACGCTCCAGCCTTTTCTTACTCAAGTCTTTCTCCACAATTTGTTGTCCCTCCAGCTCTCCAACTTCACATAAACTGAGGACACTTTCTGCACTGGGCTCATCCCCATCCAAAAAATCCTTGATGACATCTGCCAGTAAACCCTCCTGAGTCGAAGCTTCCTGGACTAAAGACTCCTCAGATAACACCTTCGACTCCCCCGACTCCCCTGGGATAGTGACACACATCTCCTCCTCCGCCACCTCCCGGTCGACCTCCTTGCTCCAGAGATCAGGCCTCCGGCCTCCCGAGGCAACAGAGCCAGGCACCAAATCACACGACTGTTGAATCACAATCGGCGTTTCCAGAATTCGAGGAGCCCGCCTCCTAGGACACTGGGCTGCCATGTGCTCATAAGAGCTGCACAGACGACATGTTTTTCTCTGACCCGCATAGTACACATAAACCTGTGTTCTACAACCAGTCATCGTTACATAGGATGGTATAGGCCTAGTTAAAGACATTTTAAGGGTGTAAGAACCTTCCGGCATTCCTTCATACGGACCATCCCTCCATACCCCCATGGTTGCAGAATGCACTGTCCCATAACTGCGAAAAAACTCCTGTAGTCCATACGCCGTAGCCTCGAAGGGTACATTCCGTACCTTCACCCATGTGAAGTACTTAGAAACATCATGTAACACAACATCCATCGCTGAATTCACACTCATGCGTTGTTCCTGGTACTGCTCGACAATTCTTGTGTAGAAGCCGGCTCTCAGAAATTTCACGAAGATTCTTGTCAAACCATTAAGAGCGACGCCATATAATTCCTCGTTGGGGATACCATATGTGTCCCTGATGATGTTAGGGAGAAGTACGTTCATCGTATCTCCACTTAACGTACCACGAACCAGCTCTATGCAGATAGTATTTACTCTCCGTACTGTATGTTCAGCCATTTTGATATCCCAAAATGAGCAGCGCACATCCACACTACTCAATGGTTGTTGATGTACTGTGGTAGCTCACCTGAAAAACAGCAGAGGGGTGCTGGGCACAACCGCACTCCACCATAGTCAGGCAGCGAATCATATATTCTTATTCTACAGACCGCAGCATTTCTTGCTTCACCATCCTAACCCTACTTAACACATTGTACATGAACACGTCCTTATATACCCATCACGTCAATAATATTCATTGAACTTTGCCGAATACTAATATACAGCCCATACTGAGTACATGAAATTCTCTCTTACATACTGCTATATACACTTGATGTATGATAAAAATCACACACATTGTATTATCTCATTATTAGCAGTACATTTGGTACACAGACATATTTATCACGCCCGCATGTCCTTTGCTTTAATACAACCACCAGTCCTGATAATACATTACAACATATTCCAAATTTAACTTATCCATTACATACATCGGTAAACCAGCCTGAGTATGACCGTATACTTTTCACATTCACACAAATATTTCTCATTTTCATGTCCATAAAAATCTTAACAACTTTTCCCTTACGAACCACCACAAACTTACTTAAAACACACTCCACAACTACGCTGCCATTTCACACCATATCAAGGAACTCCTCATACATTCCCAAATTCTGAGACGAGCCCAGTGCAACCCCTGAAATTCCTAACACATCCCCCCCCTTTTTTTTTTCTCTCTCACTCCGCGAACAAACCTCTGACATTCATACTTCGATATCCTTCAGGAAAAGCCCTTTCCCATCTACTTCCGTATATCCCCCTATTACGACTTAGTGTTTTGTACATTGTTGCAGCCAGTACCTTCTTTCGCACCACCCAATCCCCATTACCCCTCATGGCCCATGATACGAAAACAAAATCTGTTATGATGTACACCAAAGCACGCTGCACAGACTCTTCCACACCTCCCACATCTAAACGCAATGCCCTTAATACCGATATCCCTCCCCCACCCACCCTCCTTATAATCCCACCCATCCACTCCCGTATACACTCCAAATTTTTACAAAAATATACAACATGAAAAGCTGTCTCCCTATCCCCACACGCCCTACATACTTCCTCCACCATCAACCCTCTCTCCCGAAGCACCACACCAGACGGCAATATTCCATGAAGGAAACGAAACATTACCTCTCTCACTCGCGGTCTGATGCGCACCAACCGCAACCTTACCCAAATGTCTCCCCATGCATACATTGGGTATATGCCCTCAACATTCGCAATCACCCTCACCCCTACAGCACGCTCCAGAACACCCACCCGTATCCTAGACGGATCTCTAACATACAATAAAGCTCGCAGCGCATCCTCGCACTCTTTCATGTCTGATCCTGCCCACCACCTTCGTGCCTCCTATTGTTATTGATTAGGGAGGTGGAAAAACTTAGGGTGGGGCGTTTGGTGACGATGAGCAGAAGGCCGGAAATCATACAGGGGGTATCGGTTTATCCCTTGTATGATTGGGGTATGATATGGAATCATTTTCTAAAGCTTAAGTTAATGCCGAGAGTACGGGAGTTTGTATATAGATTTATAATGGGGATATTAGCATCGAAAGCTGTTTTGTGTTCAATGGGATTGGTGAGGGAACAGACCTGCGATCACTCTGGAGAACAGGAAACAGCTTTTCATGTGGTTTATTTCTGTGAAGAGTTGAGGGAGGTAAGGGTGTGGTTAGCGAAGGTTTTTAGGTTGATGGGTGGGGGTAATGTAGAGACCCTGCGAGCCTTAACATTAGAAGTACGCGAGGTCTCCAGAGAAGTGAAAAGGGCGATTATGTATGTAGTGGTGGATTTTCTGTATATTTCCTGGGGGATGAGGGACACGGGAGGAGGAAGAATTAGGATTAGGGCAATTGCGGCAGGCATATAGAACGGTTTGCAGAAACAAACTTGTTTACGGGGGACAGTGGAGGACACGTTTTCCTGAGACCTGCAAACTTACGGTCAATGGCCTCATTCAGTTGGCGAGCTAATTATACGTAAAGGACTGGTTTCCTTTATAAGCGGGTTGCCATTAGTTTTTCGGAGGGAGAGTATATAAGGTAAAGGATTGGCGAAGGAATGTGAGGGTCGGGAAGGTATGTACTGAGTGGTGCTGTGTTGACATGTAAGTTTTGTGTGCAAGATTTTGATTAGCCCAAGATTTGTATAAAATAGGTCATTGTGATTAAAAGAGAGTTATAGAAGTCACTGTCCATGTTAGTCTACCAGTTTTTGCAAAGATAATTTTTCTGGTATGTATTTTCGCAGTTTTTTATTGTAATTTTGTAGGGAATTTCTTTCCTCTTAGATGGGGGTTTATATTTGTTTTTACATAATTTGTTTTCCATCACTTTTGTAATGTTATTAAGTTTCGTTGCTGATGTAAAGTATGCTGTAAAAATCTTGCAGTTGTTGTTGCTTTATACGCTTATGTGAGTTTGTGTAATGCTTATTTTTGTTATAGAGTAATGTTGACGGATAATTACCAGACTTTGTTCTTAAGTTAAATCTCATAATCAGTTGCATGTATATATAAAGTTACAAAAATTTATGTTTGATCACTGCTGTGATCAATACGTGTGCGAATTATAATTTTGTATAATGTGTGTCAGTGCATGGTGTGTATGTATTTTGCGTGTTTCAAAATTTTTTCTCTTGCACTTGTGATATAATTCTTCGTAATCTTGTCCAGATCCTGTATTATTGTGGAGTTTAATATTTTATACTACCTTGTAATTTATGATGTTTTAAATAAAATATAAAAAAAAAACATTAGAGTTACCCTGTCTTTCATAGGCTTGTGTCCTGCCAGTGCCTTTTCCTCCTGAGTAAATAGGTCCTCTTTGGCATTTTCTTCCAAAAGAGGCCTGTTTCGTCAAAATTAAACACTTGTTCAGGGACGAATCCCTCAGCCTCTATGTACTCCTTGAATTCACTTACGAATTTTGTAGCAGCATTTTTGTCAGAACTGGCAGCCTTACCATGCTTTATCACACTGTGTATGCCACTACAGTTCTTAAATCTCTCAAACCAGCCTTAGCTGGCCTTAAATTCACAAATATCAGTACTTGTTGGACATTCTCTGCTCAGACGTTGTGCTGAGCGGTTGTCAGCTGCTTCTCCTCAGTCCCGACACCTGGTGGAGGAGTTTTTACAACATCAGCTACAATGGCGACTGCGTTTCGCCGACGTGTTAATACTGTTTGTATTCAACTAACGTAGGGCTCTGTCACCAGCGAATCAGTAAATGTGTTAATGCCAGCAATCATTCGTGATACATATGGCATTCAACGTGAATCCTTGTGTGGCGTCGCCTTGAATGGAACTTCACGGATCTTCGTCAAGTTTTGTGACACTCAGATTTACGAGAAGATTGTGACCCAGTACCAGGATATAAGTAAGCAAGTCACCCCAGCAGTTTCTGTCCAGGTGCATGACGTTTCACGATACTATACGTGGGTACGTGTGCGAAACGTGCCTTTTGAGGCCAATGAAGTTGATATACATGACGTTTTTCAACGTTATGGGAAGATCCACCTGGTCACCATGGGTAGGTGGTCTGACGGCCACTATGCTGGTCTTCAGGAGGGGTCATTTACGTTGAAAATGTCCCTGCGTCAGCCGATTCCTTCGTACGTACAACTGGAGGATTTTCGTTCCCAAGTGTACGTTACATATCCTGGACAGAGAAGAACTTGCCGCCTCTGCGGCGCTTCAGATCACATAGCGGCTCAGTGTATTCAGCGCCAGCCGTGTGACTCTACCTGGGACTGCCTCCCTTGACGAGGTGGAACATGTGAACAGTGAAATTCCTCTAGCAAGAGAGGCAGGTGATATGGAGGCCGACATTGTATCTGCGTTAAGTGACCTATTAGCATCGCATGAGTCTGATTCTGTGCCGTGTTCTGATGAGGGAAGATTACGTGCAGATGATGCTGATCAGATAGCTAAAGTGAGAGATTTGGAGAGTTCGAGAGTTCATACTGTTGAGGCAGAAATTCACAGGGAGAACACTCCAAGTACTGACATGTCTGAAGATGCTGTTTCTAGGAAGCGTGCGGCTACCCCGTCCGACTCCGATGATGTCTTGACCCCTGGACAACGTTCAGGGAAGAAGACGTGGTCGGAAATCACGGGTGGGGGGAGGTCGCGCGAGTCTAGGACAGCAGGTAATATCACGGGGATTGCCAAAGGTGCGGGAAGTGCCTTGGGTGCTTGCCGGCGCAAAGAGAATAAGGGAGTGGTAGCCCCTAGAGGAAAGCCACCTTTAACACAGTTAGGTGTGTAACTATTAATGTTAATGGTTTGAAATCTGTCAGAAAGTGTGTGCAGGTGCGTGAGTGGTTGAATCGTTTTGCAGTGGATGTATGTTTTTTGCAAGAACATAACCATAAGGTAGGAAGTTTGTTTGAGTTGGATGGTTATAACATTTATGTGACTCACTCCAGACGTTTGAAAGGTGGAGTGGCTGTGTTGATAAAAGCGACCAGCCCGTTTGTGTTGAGACATTGGGAGGAAGGGGAAGAGGGTCGCGTGGTGAGAGTCGTGGGGGATTGGGGTAGTAGAAGGGTTGGTTTTGTAGGGGTATATGGGCCGGCTGAACATGATGTTATTATTATAATCAAAAAGAAGCGCTAAGCCACAAGGGCTTTGCAGGGTAGTTGGAGAGAAGGGAGGGGGGATGATCAGCAGGTTACAGAAAACAGCGGGGCAGGGGATAGTACGGGGGTAGAGGGTAGCAAGAGATTAGAGGGCTCCAGTCGTGCCAATGAAGAGTCCGGATGACCATCAGTGAGAGAGCAGCGGAGCGAAGACGACGACAGAGGTCGCGTGCTCGTTGATAAAGTGGGCAGTCCAACAGAATGTGGCTGACTGATAATGGAGCTTGGCAATTCTCACAGAGAGGAGCAAGACGCCTCTCCATGAGATGAACATGATGTTAATATTAAAAATACTTTTGTTAGAGATGTCTTGGTATATTACTTGAGGTCCCTGCCAGGGGTCGGTGGTGGGAACTTTGGTGCTGTGTTGAACCAAGCTGTTAGCTTGTTTTGGGTGACTTGTTGTCTGGGTTGGGGTTGGTAGATGTACGCGGAGGACGTGACTTTGGGATTGAGCATACTTTTGTGCATAGGGGCTATGCGGCATGTTTAGATAGGGTGTATGTGTCTCGGTGGGTGGTCGTAATCAATGTGCGTGTATTGAGTGTCTTTTTCTCCGACCACCGGGGAGTTTTTGTAGAGCTCGACTGGGGAGGTCTCCCGCATCGTTTTAAGGGATACTGGAAACTGAATACGCGGATGCTACAAAGTGCGGACGATAGGGAACTATTCGCGGACTTCTGGGCGTCTATGGGAGTAGACTCCTGGGAGGGGTGGGATTTAGTACGACGGTGGGATGAGGCTATGAAGCCTTGAATTAAGAATTTTTATGTGCATCGGTGTAAGGAAGCCACTCGCTTGGAGTATGGTTTTCAGAGGTACCTGGAGGGTCATCTACGACAATGTTATGCGCAGGGAGAGGCATCTGGGGTTTACCCAGTGGATGAGACCGATGCTATTAAAGAACAAATCCAAGTATTGAAAAATAAGGTTTTCGATGGGGCGCGCATTTCGAGTGGGGTGGAGGAGGATTTGTGGGGTGACAAGCCGTCTGCTTGTGTCTTACGAAGTCAGGCACAAAGGCGAAAAGCGACTGAAATTGTGAGTTTAGTGGTGCAGGATGAAGTTGATGGGTATAGTGAGGGACAGGTCTTAACAACAACTGAGTGGATAAGTTTTTATGTCGATACTTGGAGTAAGCTCCAGATGCAAAGTAAAGACGTGAGTGAGCATGCGATACAGGATTTGGGGAGAGGAGTACGATGCGAGTTAAATGATTATGATCGCCTTCTCATGGGTGGGCCTATATCTGAGGCAGAGGTGTGGGAGGCACTACAAGGAATGAGTAAGGGGAAGGCTCCAGGCATTGATGGCATCCCTTGTGAATTTTATATCAAACATTGGGAGGTAATACGGACTTTTATGGTTCGTTTACTCAATGCGATGAAGGAGGGGGGGGGGTGTTAGGTCTGTCTCAGCGTACGGCAGTGTTGGTCTTAGTTAGGAAATGTGATGTGCCGTTAGCGATTAAGGACTACCGTCCCATATCGTTGATGTGTAGTGACTATAAAATATATGCGAAAATATTGATGAATAGAATTAAGAAAGTGTTTGATAAGGTAATCCATAAGAGTCAGTTTGGTGTGCCAGGTAGGTCAATGTATGATGGTCATGGGAATATCAGGGAGTTTGTTGAGGAATGCGGGGTGAAGGGTGGGGGTGGTGTTTTGGCTTTAGACTGGCGAGCCGCTTTTGATAGTGTGGAAAGGGAGGTTCTGTGGAAATTTATGAGATGGCAGGGTTTTGGAAATGAGGTCATCATGTGGGCCCGTTCGTTGTACAATGGAGCGGGTTTTAAAGTACAAATTAATGGCAAGTTAGGTGTTTTTGTACACTTGAGCAGGGGCATTCGTCAGGGATGCCCCATGTCTCAAATGCTTTTTGCATGTATGCAGGACCCTTTTTACTGGGCTGTTTGTGGGCGGGGAATAGAGATATTGTGGGGTCCGAGTAGTGGTCGACCGACCCTTGTGGGTTATGTAGATGATACTACTGTGTTAAGTTCACGAGAGCAATTGGGTTTTGTTGGGAGACTTGTTGACATATTTGGCAAGGCTACGGGGATGTGTGTTAATAGAGAAAAATCGAAGATTATGGAGTTGGGGGAGTGGGTGGGGGATGGGGTGGATGCAGAGGGGTGGACTGTGGTTGATCGTATCACTATATCTGGTATTCATTATATGCGGGAGGTCGGTCAGATGAGGGCGTGCAATTCGGGGAGGGTTGTACATAGTGTCTTGGGGTGCTTAATTAAATAGTCTACGGCCGCGACATTTAACCCTGCATCAGAGGGCGGTGGTCATTAATGTCCTGCTTTATAGCAAAGTATGGCACGTTGCTGCACTGTATCCTCTGTTGCAGGGGGACGTCAAACGTCTTTTGCATAGAGTTTATCGATTTTTGTGGGGTTCAGGATGCGATTGGCTCACAAGAGCGGTGGTGGAGACACCAATGCATCAGGGAGGGTTGGGTCTCATTCCTCTAGAGGCTCGTGTCATGGCATGTTACATGAAGCGTTGTTTTCTCCGACTGGGTGGGATGCATGGTGGGTTAAGTGAATTGTATCACGACCTGCGCAGGTGGTGGAGAGGGAGGAATTTAATTTGGTGCGACGCGATGCTTCGCGTATTATTGAACATGAGGGACGTGCACTGTGTAAAATTATGTACCTTAGAAAGGGCGGGTAGGGAGGTAGTCGTGGTGCGAGTTGAAGGGATGTATCCCATGTATGCGTGGGGTAATATATGGAGGCGAGTTCAACAGTTGCGTCTGCCTGCTCAAGTACGGGAAGTGGTTTTTAAATTTTTACATGGAATCTTGCCGTCTGGGGTGGTGTTGTATAATAGGCGTTTGGAGGAAGACTGGGGTTGTCCGGCATGCGGGATGGAGGAATCTGCTTTTCACGTTGTGTATTTCTGTGAGACTTTAGCTATGGTACGAGAGTGGTTCAGTAGGGTTTTGCGTTTGGTAGGGGGAGGAGGGTTGTCGGTATTCCTGGTGTTGAGCTTTGATGTAGGTGGGGTTGACTTGCGTGTACAACGTGCGGTGTCGTACATTGTGGCCGATTATATTTTCGTGTCATGGGCTATGAGGCACGTTGATGGTAACAGCAGAATTAGGGTTTTAGCGGGGACGATTTATAGGACAAAATGTCGAAATAGGTTGGTATATGAGGGGAGATGGGAGAGAGACTTCCCGCCTGAATATAAAGCCTTGGAGTTACGAGATTTGAGATAGTTGTGAGTGTTCAGTGGGTAATCTAACAGGCTGGTCAGCTGTGTCTAATTGTGTTTGTCAAGTGCGTGAATGTTTTGTGTTCTCCGAGTTTATGTGCGTCTCCTATGTAACGGTGATGACTATATATCTTACGTGCTTTGTATATACAACTTTTAGGAATGTTTATCGTCATTTATGCCTCAATTACAAGTCATTTTTTTTTTTTTTTTTTTTTAGTTCGAGATCGTTTTCACTCTCGTGCATTATTTTTTTTTTTATATTTTATTTAAAACATCATAAATACAAGGCTGCTTAAAAAATTAAATAGCATCACCATACATAATCTATAGAGTACAACGAGGTACACACCATAAATACCAGAAAAAAACTTTAACTAATACGTATAGATATATACGACAAACACACCATAAAATGCATACGTACGTTTCACTAAACACACACAATACCAAAAGATATAACTGTTTGTGTAACAAATATAACACTGGTGGAAACCCCACTTAACCCATTATAACCTACATGCACATCATACAAACATGTTACATTGATGTTTAAACAATGTTATGTAATTTGCATACAAAATATACAATTGATTATAGGAATTCCAACTTAGACACAAATTCAATGATTTACTCTAACACAAATTCATTGACATAATAAATATTATATAAATTGACGATCATATTAATCGTCAGCAATTTCCATCCATTCCATAAGTGTTCAATCTTGATACCTATGAACTACGTTTGAATCACAAACAAAAATCATAATGTTGCTACATATTTATAGGATACAATTGGACGACTCAGGGTAATGTACACGTGTTATATCCCTTTAATACTTTGGTGACTCACAGACTAGATTGAACAGTAACAGGGAAGGGATAAAACATGCATATATATATACATATATATACATATATACACAATATATATATGTCGTGCCGAATAGGCAGAACTTGCGATCTTAGCTTAAATAGCAACGCTCATCTTGCCATATAGGACAAGTGAAAATTTGTGTATGCAATAATTTCGCCAAAATCATTCTGAACCTAACGAAAAAAATATATTTCACTGTGTTTGTTTAGTATTAAATTATTGTAAACAAATCTAAAATATATTTAGTTGGGTTAGGCTAAAATAAATTCTTCTTGTTATAGTAAGGTTAGGTAAGTTTTCTAAGTTCCTTCTGGTGCAAAATTAAAAATTTTTGCATCAACATTAATGAAAAAAATATATCTTTAAACGTATACGAGAAAATTTTAGAAAGGACTTAATTTTAAATGAGTTCTTGCTAATTGACCAGTTTTACATATTCGGCACGACATATATATATATATATATATATATATATATATATGTATATATATATATATATATATATATATATATATATATATATATATATAATATATATATACACATACATACATACACATATATATACATATGGACGTTTATATACCCAAATATCTGGACCTCCATAACACAATCAAAAACAAAACTAAGAAAACTAGTGACTCAAGAATACAACGAGTCTGTACACAAAGGAAGCATCAAAAACATAACAAATATGTAAAGGCACCCCAGTCATTTTGTACACAAAAGGTACAATAAGTAACCCTAACCCCTGAATCTACAACCACACATCCATAACAACTTAAAAACATTCTTCCCCAAACTCATATTCACGCAACTCACCCCCCCTTCCCTCCAAGAGACGAGCCAGCTATTGCCCACTGACCTACACGACAACTTATTCGGCATGCCCGTATATTTATCACAGATTCACAATGGTTTCAAGAGTGAGCC
This sequence comes from Cherax quadricarinatus, assembly GCF_038502225.1. Taxonomy (NCBI): domain Eukaryota; kingdom Metazoa; phylum Arthropoda; class Malacostraca; order Decapoda; family Parastacidae; genus Cherax; species Cherax quadricarinatus. The sequence goes on along the minus strand of NC_091378.1, from coordinate 14,395,609 downwards.
TTTTATAACCGTCCGAAAAACCCTTATCCCACCTCCTCCCATACAATTCCCTATTCCTACACATTGTACGATAAAACGTTATTGCAAGGACACGCCTTCTCACCTCACTGACCCCTTTCCCCCGCATTACCCACGAAATATAAATGTAATCCACGATAATATAATCTAAAGCCCGTTCAACGTCCTGGTCTAATCCACCGATGTCGAGACTTAACGCACGCAGGACCTGCACTCCTCTGCCTCCCACCCTCTGTACCACCCTACCCAACCAACTCCTGACATCTTCTAAACCTTCGCAAAAATAGACAACGTGAAAAGCCGTGTCTTCCCCACCACAAAACCCACACCCGCCTCCCTCCACGACTCTTCTGGATCGTAGTATTGCCCCTGACGGCAATATACCATGTAAAAAACGAAACATGACTTCACGCACCCTAGGCCGTAATTTCAACTTGCTAAATCGGAGCCATATATTTTCCCACGAGTACATGGGGAACAAACCTTCTACTGGAGCTGCGCACGTACCCCCTAGTAACCTACTTAAAACCCTTATGCGAATGTTCCTCCGTTCCTTTACCATCAACAAAGCTCGTAGTACAATCTCACAATCCCTTAACTCCATTCCCCTATACCACTTTTTCACCCTCCTATATACTTGGTCCATATTTCCCGCCATCACACCCACACGCAAAACCTCCCACTTTAGAAAAACACATTTCACCCTACGCTTTAAGTCCAACAATCCTAAACCTCCTCGACGTACAGGTAACATAACAACCTCACGTTTTAACCAATCACACCTCGATCCCCACAGAAAAGCAAATACTCTTCTCAATATTCCATTGATCGCTGTCCTTGTAATTGGGAATACAGCCGCAATGTGCCACACCTTACTATACAATAAAACGTTAACAACGATCACACGTTGGGCCAGAGTGAGATGTTGGGGCCTCAAAACACCCAGACGACCAATGACCTTTTCCAACGTCCTTACTGAATTTTCCTCCCGCGCCACATCCAAATCGTCTCTATAAATAATACCACAAATCTTTAATGACATCGCAGTTGTGTTAACCACGTTACAGCTCACCATTCCACCCTGTTTCCAGGTCCCCAACCCCATGATCATCGACTTTTCACTATTTACCTTCATACCCGGCACGTTCAAACACACGCACATCTTCCAACCCTTTCGTAGACATTCGTTCACACACCAAAACAGTCGTATCATCCACATAACCTATTAATGCCGGCCAACAATCCCCTTCCTCTACCCCACCCCCACCCCGGGAACTAACTGTGCTCTCAACCATCCTGTAAAAGGGATCCTGAAAACACGCAAATAAGATCTGTGACATAGGGCACCCTTGTCTTAAACCTCTACCCATCTCAAAATCCATCCCCATACACCCATTTATTTGTACCCTCATCCTTGCCCCCTTATACAGCGTGTTTACCCACCCAACTATTTCTTCTCCATAACCCTGTCTCCGAAGAATACTCTGCAGTGCACCCCTTTCCACTCTATCATAGGCGGCTCGCCAGTCCAAGGTCAGTAAAGCCGCCCCCTCCCCTCCCCCCATTGACTCCACAAAACTTCTTATAAGCCCGTTACCTTCTAACATCGACCTGCCCGGCAACCCATACTGCGATGGCGAAACGACCCTCCCCACCACGCATTTTACCCTATTACCCAAAATTTTTGCGAAAACCTTATAGTCTGCACAGAGCAACGATATCGCCCTATACTTCCCAAGGTTTGGCTGCCCTTTGCCTTTCGGGACCAACACCACAACTGCCGTATTCTGCTTATCCCTTAACGTACCCTTCTCCTTCATACAATTTAATAATCTTACCATGAACTTCCCAATCAACTCCCAATGCTGCAAATAAAATTCCACCGGTAAACCATCAATACCCGGGGACTTGCCCTTCCTCATTCCGTGTAAAGCAATTTCAATTTCCTCCTCAGTAATAACCCCACCCAAAGCCTTCCTATCACTGTGACCCAAAATGCACTTAGCATACGTGCACACCTTACTTAATTCCACTTCATCCACGCCACTACTAGTCCAGTGTTTTTTATACCATGTATCCGCATATGCACTCATAGCTTTTGTGTTTCTTATCACTTGACCTGCTCTATGGATTCCCATCGTCTCATTTACCTCCAAGCTCGGGATTGCCGTCAGCGCCTGCTTTTGCTTTTGTTGTCTCAACACACACGCGGATGGCCTGTCTCCCCACAAAACTTCTAATCCTGCTTGCACCCGCACTGCTTGAAACCGCTCATTATGCAACGTTCGCAAGCTCTCTTTTATGTCTACAATCTCGTCCATGGGGTAAACACCACCAACCGATCCCTGCTCATAACAACTTCGTAATCGATCCTCTAAATAATTCGCTAGCCCATATTTTAAAGTGTTTATACGCCTACCCTCCCTCACATAAAAGGACTATCCTTTCCTTTGCCACCGAGTCCCACCACGTTACAATGTCTTCCACCTCCTGAGCTTCCCTTGAAAGCTCATTCCACAGCATAGAAAAACCCTCCAACCCTTCCTCATCACTTAACACACTAATATTTAATTTCCAATAATTCTTATAAATTTCGGCCATTCCCTCCCACCCTACCTCCACTACAACTGCCCTATGATCTGACAAGACCGTCTCCACCGTATTAAAAGACTTTACAACTACTCCCTGCGAAATATACACTCTGTCTAACCTTGCAGCATATCCCCTTCTGATAAAAGTATGTTCTGTTTCCCACACCCCTCCCCCAAACACATCTCTTAACTTAACATCCCTCAACAAATCTCTGAGAGGTGCAGACACATGCCCAGCCCCTTTGGGTTCGACGTCAGCCGCCCTTATGACACAGTTCCAGTCACCCCCCACTATCGCTACTTCCGGAAGACCACACAAAAAATAAACAAGGTCCTCACACACAAAATCCGTTCGAACCTTCGTGTCATTCTCCGCAGGGGCATAGACACTTACCAAGGATACACGCTTTCCCATCCAAGTCCCATCCACTCGCAACACCCTCCCCCCACCCCCCTCACATCTCTGCAACACAAACGGGCTCGTCTCTTTTATTAAAAGACCCACACCACCTTTCAAACGGATAATTGGCAGGGTCAGTACTGTATAACCTGCAACCTGCAACACTTCTCCTTCTTTGAAATTGTGTTCTTGAAGGAAGAGAACATCAATTCTATGTTTGCTAAGAAAACTGCTCAACCAATCTCTCTTTAGTCTAGTACATAAACCGTTAACATTAGCAGTCATACACCGAAGGCCTGTTATATTTTCCACCCTTTCCTCTTCTCCTCCAGTGGTTCACCACTTGATTTGTTACGTCTATGTGTCTTCTTTACAGTACCGTCCCATTCGCCTCCCTTCTTGCGATGGCGTCCCTCATGACCCCCCCCCTCCCGACCCCCCCCCTCCCCACCCCTCTCCTCACCCATCTTCTCAGTTTTTTTCCCAGTCCTCTGTGCCGGCGTCAGTACGTCATCCGAATCTGACGTAGCTGCCCGTTTCCTCGTAACGTTCTTATCCTCCATGTCAAGATCCGAGGAAGCCTCACGGTGTACCTCAACTTCCACCTCACAATGAGGTATGAAGTCTCCCGATGTCCCAGTCTCGTCGTCCTTCTGCGGAGTCTCATACTGTTGACAATCCGGACTCAGAAAGTCTCCAGCTACGTCTTCCGGAGACAGCTTCCACCACTTGCGGTGACAAGGTCCTTAAAACTTCATCTAAATCCTCACCAATACTCAACACGTCATGCCGGGGTACCAATCCAGTAGATGGTATTGGCAACGACTCAGGTGCAGGCAGCTGAGGGAAGGACTCACTCTCATTTCGAAAAGCCTGTTCCACCATCTCACTCCACAAACGACCACGCCCTTCCTCTGACGAACGATGCTCACCTTCATCACGTGTGACTGGGGCTACTTCTTCTTGCACAGGTTTGGTCATGCGTCTGTTCTTTTCGCATGCCGCCGCTATGTGGTCATACTCTCCACAAATGCGACATGTACGCTGCTGTCCAGGATATAAAACCATTACCTGTGTCCTAAAATCTTGAAGATACACATATGACGGTATGGGTTGACGCAACGTCATCTTAAGGCTGAATGTACCTTCTGGCATACCTGTGTAGGCACCCATTATCCACTTACCCTGCTGGGCAGAATGCACAGTTCCATATTTCTCAAATACGTTTCTGATGTCAGCTTCGTTTGCCTCGAAGGGGACATTCAACTTTATCCAGGTATAATATCGAGACACGTCCACCAGTCTCACACGCACAGCAGGAGTAACGTCAAAACACACATCTTGAAAGCGCTTAACCACCGATTCATAAACTGTCGCAGCAAGCAGTTTCACAAATACTCTATGCGCTCCGTTCAGCGCTACCCCATACAATTCACCATCTTGTATGCCGTATGTCTCCCTGATTATCTTGGGTAAGAGTATTTGAGCTGAACTAGGTGTAATCGCGCCTCGAAGCAGTTCAATACCAATAGTATTAACGCGTCTGCGATAACAAACCGCCATCTTAACACCAGTAATTTCCCAGCGGTGTCAACAGAGACACAACAACACCTCCTCGTACCACTGCTGTCAGGTTACTGAGGAGCGTCAGGCAAGGGGGTCTACACAGCCCAAGAGCGATGCAGACAATGATTACAAGTCATTGGTGTACATTTTGTATATGGTGTGCTTCCTAGCACAGTTGAACGTTTTCTTATTTCCGTTTATACTCTATGCCGTGTCCATGTGCTTTTCAATAGTATATATATCTATGCAAGTATTCGTTTTTCTGTAAGCTGTGATGGAGCTTGAACTATATGTGGAGGCAGCATTTTTCAATGTGTGCATCTCGTCAGTGTATAAGTTCACTTATAGCTGCTTGCATTTGTGTTTATTGAGATGTCAAATATCACAGTGTAGTTTCGTTTTATTGTTGTATTAGATATTTTCATTGTTGTGAATTGTAGCGTCATCCTGATCCACCTTTGAACTGTAATGCCTATTCTTAGTCCATGATAATAACCCCGTGGTAGTCGCCCAAATTAACGTATTGTTGTGCTCTTTAAGGCACCTGAGTTCTTAGATTAAGTCTTGGATACGTTGTGTGTTGGCAGGCGGAAGCCACGCCTAGTTATATGCCAGATGAAGTATCCCGTTGTATAATACGTGATTGCTTGTGTATGTGTGTAATTCTGTGTGCTTGTTTTGTCACATTGTTTATTTGTATAGTGTCTATATTTTCCTGTGTTTTGAATTTATTATTTATTATATAATAATAATCTAGTTAGTGCCTGGTATCTCTTTGACATATTATTTTATGCACCCATATCTATTTTGTACCTGAGTTTTAAATAAAATATAAAAAAAAAAATATTGTGCACTCTTGTGGTTCTGATTTTATGTTGTACTTTTCAGATAGGGGAGGTTCTGTCTGGGGAAGGGGGGGTTCTGTCTGGGGAAGGGGGGGTTCTGTCTGGGGAAGGGGGGGTTCTGTCTGGGGAAGGGGGGGTTCTGTCTGGGGAAGGGGGGGTTCTGTCTGGGGAAGGGGGGGTTCTGTCTGGGGAAGGGGGGGTGTAGTTTGCAGGGTTACGGTATGTAACATACTGTGCTCTTTTGAGTTAGTACCTTATGACGTTTTAAGTCATTGTACAGAATATCTGGTTTTACTTTTGATGTAGTTAGTACGGAAGTTTGTATCAATTCTCTCCTTAATTTGGTTACTGTTTGTGTTTTCATTAGATAATATTTGTTACATGATGCATAATTATTTATATTTGTATGTGGTATTATATGGCCATGGAAAGTTTATTACATTTGTTGACGGATAAGGCCTGTTTGTTATTTTTTATGTGCTGTGATGTACTTTCTAAATAAAATATAAAAAAAACTTGTTGCAGGCAATTTCTTTTACGAGATTGTCATGCAACTGCCTTGACTTTTCACAAATAATCGACTGCATAAGACTTTCACCTGCTAATTGTTTCTCGTTCATCCACACCAACAATAACTTCTCAACATCTTCGAGAACTGGAGATTTAATTTTTGTCAGCATATTTACCCCCTTTGCAACAGCAGCTTCCTTGATTTCCTTTTTCTTGGCTACAATGGAAGCTATGGTTGTATGAGGTTTCTTATACATCCTGGCCAGCTCTGCCACACATATGCCACTTTCGTATTGTTCAATGATGTTTTTCTTGAATTTAATCGTATTTCTCACCTTCTTTACGACAGGTGTGGCATGCAAAGAGTACGTAACCTTTATTCGGCGCATGTACACGCTCTCATTTACAGGCTATCTCCCCCAACCAGCGAACCAGGTTACTCAGAGTTGATGATGGGGCCCCGTCGTTCAACTAGTGACCAGGTTCCAGCCAATAAGAAGATGGTTTTGGCAATCGCAGAGGTTATGTGGGTACCACTCTCCTGTCTGCACTTGTCATTCCCATTCTAGAGCTGGTTGAAGCATGGTCTGCTCTCTTGTGGCTTCTATTTTGCCTTGCTTACCGTGGAGTGCACTAATACCTATCAATGTACATAGTGTATATAGTGTACATATTGCTGTTCTAAAATTGGTGAAGGATAATACAAGTCAAAACTTTTCTGCTGTGTTTATTTTGCTCCCTTTACAACCAGGATAACAGGCCATTTGGACTCCTGGGTTGTAATAGCAGGCATGGCACTAGGAGCTTTCTCATGAGCCATGGTAGCTTATTTAGCAGTTGCAAGCACTGAAATGAATGGAATATTATGAAATATTTCATATGAACACATGAGGGGATGGTCACTCACTGATAAACAATGGCTGGGAGTGGAGTGTAAAGCGGCTCGGGGCTGTGCGTACGCGTCCGAGATGAACGACTATTTGTGAGTCAAACGATGATTTGCAAGTCAATGTTTTGACGAAAAAAAATTTTATGATTTTCGAAAATTACGACTTACATAAAGGAGGGACCACTGTATTTCCATAAGGATCGTGGGGAAGGCAGCAAGGGTGGTGGGGCAGGCAGTGTGGATTTGTGCGAACATAGCAACATGTGTAGATTACCTATGCATTATATTGGTCTCACGGGTCACAACTTACTTGAAAAAAATAAAATATTAGAGAAAAAAAGAAAAAAATTGAATAAAATTAGAAATAATGTTACCAATCGCTTACACCACCAAAGTGCCATAAACAGTTCACTTTGTCAACTTCAGATCTATATATCTTGGTAAGCACTGATCACAATTTTTTTTCTTTTAAAACACTCAAATATTCTTAAGATTTTGGCAATTTTTATTTTTTAGTATTTTTCGACAGTGAATTAAGGATCAGGGGTCTCGACAGTGAAAGGGGTTGATCACTTCAATTACCTAGCTTTTATAACAGCATGCAATATGGTATATTAAATTGTTCTGCTCCATAACCTGTGTCAATATAGTGAGAATTAGTATTAGTCTGCTCAAAATGCCTAGGCATGCTAGTGGCCTTCCTTGTAGTTAATATTTTATATGTAAACCACACATTGTAAACTTTGCAAGGAAGTAAACGTTTTAATTTTCTTTTCAGATAGCAACTTGAAGTTCATTACCCACAACCAGCACATAACAAAGGACTTCAAAACTGTATGTACCCTCTCCTTAAACAACACGACTTATGTTCAGTGGCAGCTCGTGTATAGACACTGCAGAACTGCAGCACCCCCTGTTTTCACTCATTATTGCTGTCAATATAACGAGTCTTTTTTTTTTCTTTAAACAGTAAACGGTCCAAACATATATATACGTTCACTACCCCAGTGCCCCGAATATTTTGATAAGTGTTATGGGATTAAAATGAAAAAAAATAGGGTTAGTACTTACTGAGATGAGGCTACAAAGTTGACACTTAATGCTCACCTGCCGTTTGTAGAAGTGTTGCTGATATACCATTTTTTCTCATCTTTTTATTATTTTATATAATTTTTGTTCTGAAAATTACAATTTATTGTAGTTATTGTTATTTCATAACCAATCATTGTTCTGACACTAATATTAGGTACTGAAATTGTACTCAAATTGTCAGTGACAGGTGGACAGTTACACCTGCCTTGGTCATTTACTAATGTCTAGGAATATATACAAAGTATTTATATGTCCTAGCAATGTTATGGATACAGAGAATATAGAAGAAGGAAGAAGGAAGAAATTCCCTTGAAGCAATGTGTAAGACAAGTGTTCAGTGACAAGCATCAGGGAGGGCAGTGATAAGATCAGATATGAGATGACATTTGATGGGCTCCAGCAGGGTGCAGAGATAAGATGAGAGTGCAGAGATAAGATGAGACAAGCTATGACATTTGATGGGTGCCAGCAAGGGTGCAGAGATAAGGGATGACATTTGATGAGCTTGAATCTCTGATTATATGTCTCTCTGTCTTATTTCTCTATCTGCTTGTTTCTTTCCATCTCTCTGCTTGTGTGTCTGTCTGTCTCAGAGAGCCACTGTGAACCAACAGGTATTCTTATGCATTATATCTACAAGCACAGTATAGCACTTCGGATTTTTTAGGTTATCCTAGGTAATTTACACTATAATTGTATTTGTGTGTACCTGTGAGACAGACTGAGACAGACTGAGACAGAGATAGACAGACAGAAATAGACAGACAGACAGATAGACAGACCCTAAACTTGGGATTAACATCACTTTCCTCTTCAAAGGGGAGTGTTAATATGGCATTACATCAGTGAATCCTTGGTATTTGCCCCACTGTTTGCTCTAGCTGGCACTCAATATAAATGGCACTCCCACAAGGTACTAAGTGGTCCCAGATTTTTTTAATATGGTGCACATCGAGTGTTAAGACCGGTTCTATGGTGACCAGGCATCTCAGGCCACTTGTGCCAAATTTGGAGGCAGGAAAAAAATACGTATATATATGTTCATGGCACTAGCGGTAAGAATGTATATATACGTTTGGACCATTTATGAGTTAATTGAATTAACAAAAAAATCATTATATTGAATGTTATCAATAATATTGAGTGAAAATAGGGGGTGCTGTAGTTCTAAAGTGTCTATACATGAGCTGCCACTGCTAATATTGCACTACTCTTTAATCTATCCTTATCTTACCTATGGTATTTGTTCCAGGGATCTACTATATCACCTAAAACCAGTACTTAACAAAAAGCCACTGTATGAATGACTACCTAGTCCAGTGTTAGACAAGACACTCTTCAGATCTTTAAATTTACCTATATATACATAATATGCACTCATACTGGTGTGCATATTGAAGTTCAATACTTTATATCACCACATTTGTGAAAACATATTAGACCAACCAGTTGACATGTATTAGATGCGTGATGTGATTTGTTTATTTTTCAACATCGGCAAGAATCGAACATTTCCACTTTTTTGAGCTCGATTTCAAGGTACTTTTAGTCCGTAAACCACTCAAAATCATCTCTATTTCTGTAATATATCTTCAATTCTATAAAATGAGACCAAGAAAATGAGAATACATCCATAAATACTTTACAAAATACACCGCAAAGTCGCTGTTTTAAATCCAAAATTTGGTCGTTTTTTTTTTTTGTTCTCATTATACACCCGAGACTGTTCAACTGCCTCCCAGCACACATAAGGGGGATTATCAACAGACCCCTGGCAGTCTTCAAGCTGGAACTGGACAAGCACCTAAAGTCAGTTCCTGATCAGCCGGGCTGTGGCTCGTACGTTGGTTTGCGTGCAGCCAGCAGCAACAGCCTGGTTGATCAGGCTCTGATCCACCAGGAGGCCTGGTCACAGACCGGGCCGCGGGGGCGTTGACCCCCGGAACTCTCTCCAGGTAAACTCCAGGTAAACACCGCTTGCTGCAGGATTTTTTATACTGCACACACTGAGCACAAGGACCCATTCCCTCGTATGTAGACCTACCAGCTTTCTCCGGCAAGATTGGAAGCTGCTAGATTTTTGATGCAGTAATACACGACTGACAATGGCTTGCAAGCAGTAATATTAAGGGACTGACAGTGAAAATGATAATGTATACACTTTTAATGATGTTTTTAATGTGTGCACTAATGTTGTTGTTTTGTGCTGTTGTTAATGTGTACACTCATGTTGATGTTGTGTGCTGTTGTTAATGTGTACACTCATGTTGATGTTGAGTGCTGTTGTTAATGTGTACACTCATGTTGATGTTGTGTGCTGTTGTTAATGTATTCACTCATATAGATGTTGTGTGCTGTTGTTAATGTATTCACTCATATAGATGTTGTGTGCTGTTGTTAATGTGTACACTCATGTTGCAAGAATGCGCTCGCAAGTAGAGGTTCCACTGTACTATGCACTTGGTATCTGCAGGCATGGAATATCTGGAAAAACAGAAGGGACGTGCAACTAACTTTGACCACCCCAGAAAATGCCATGCCCATATGGCAACAGGAAAATGCAACCTCCCTTCCTGTAATCTTTTCCACTCTTTAGTTCAGGAAAGAGAGTGCTATAACTTATATTGCCAAGCACACCACCTAAAGGGTACAAGAAGACACAGAACATCCAGGCCAAGGGACAACCTGGGCAGCCACAGCCACTCCAGAGAGAGAGGTTTTTTAGTGCCTGGAAGGAAAAAAAGGTGTCAGGAAATGATAGAAATCATACACCAATTCCAATCATTTCTGGAGTGGAATCACAGTCGATGGCCTCCACTCCAACATGACAGATAATAGTGCCAGGAAAAAAAAGAGACCCCTTACCACCACCAGTCCAACAACATTCATCTTTTCAAACATACAGGGTCTAAAGCCAGCAACGAATAACAAAATACCTTTCATCCATGGACTGCTTTGGAGTCAAATGCAATATTCGCGACTTTCGCAGAGGCCCATATGAAGGATCACTTGGACAACGAAATGTGGATTCCGGGTTACAACCTATACAGATGTGACAGAGTGAACAGACAAAAGGGGGGGGAGGGGGGTTGGCCTGTATATCACAGAATCACTTATATGCTCAGAACTACTAAATGCCTCAAATGATGTAATTGAAGTTTCAGCAGTAAAGATCGAGAACCAAAACCTGGTCATTGTGGTTTTATACAAGCCTCCAGATGCAATGTCCCAACAATTCCAGGAACAGCTTTTGAAAGTTGATCACTGTGAAAAATCTTCCAGCTCCTGCCCCCAACATCTTGTTCCTGGGGGATTTCAACCTAAAGCACCTAAAATGGAGGAATAGAACAAATAATGTGGTAACAGTGAAAACACCAGGAGGGAGCTCAGATGACAACTCACACACACACTCGAGTTTTTAAATCTCTGCACCAAATTCACCTTAAACCATCAAATAATAGAGCCTACAAGATTGGAGAATACCCTGAACCTCATTTTCACTAGCAATGATGATCTTATACCGAATGTCATCATATCAAGAACAATATACTCAGATCACAATATAATAGAGGTTCAGACATGTATGTAGGGAGCCCCAGACCTACAAAATATGATCAGTATTACAATATTACAATTCTGGTAATCAAGCTATATATCTAGGGGAATCAAAACCAAATACAGTAGTCCCTCGCGTCTCGTAGTTAGTCCATTCCTGGAGTGCTACCATTATCAAAATCTAGCTGGTCTAGTGGCTAACGCGACGGGCTGGAGTTTTGAGACTCTATGACCGGGGGTATGGTTGGTTTACAATTAATCTGTTCCTGACACCCAGAAGTATTAAAACAAAAAAAATTTTGACATGAAATATAGATGTAGTACATAAACAATACAATGGGAAATGATGAAACATTAACAGCATAACACTTACCTTTATTGGAGATTCTTCTTAGTGTATGGGAGACTGGAGGAGGAGAGAGATTGGATTGTTTACAGTTTGGAAAGGGAATCCCCTTCCAGCAACACCTCAGGTACCAATTGCTTTACTGGAGTTGCTTCTCTTCTCTGTTTCTTAATGCCACTAGGACCACCTTGAGAGTCACTGGAGTCCTGTCTCACAAAATAACTGTGGAGAGAGCTCTGTTTCTGGCATCTATTTAACACTTTCTTAAATGGCCCAAGACTTTGTCACTGTACATGTTGCAAACATGACTTGCAACAACCTTGTCAGGGTGATGTTTCTCCATAAAGCTATCCATCTTACCCCACATAGCAAAAATCTCTTTAATTTCTGAAGAAGGCACCTTCTTCCATCTCTCTTCCTCCTCTGCAGCAAGATTCCGAGCTGCGATCTGTTGCTGTTCCTGCTGAAGCTCTTGCAGCTCCTCAGTGGTGAGCTCTTCGTTGTGGTCTTCCACCAACTCTTCCACATCCTCCAAACTCACATCCAACCCCATGGAACTCCCCAGTGCCACAATTGATTTAACAACAGACATAGGCTCATCAGGGTCAGTCCCAAACCCTTCAAAATCCCTCTTGTCGACACAATCTGGCCACTAGGAGCTTTCTTTGGAGCCATGGTAGCTTATTTAGTACTTGCAAGCACTAAAATGAGTAGATTATGAAATATTTCGTAGGAGCACGTGAGGGGACCTTCGCTCAATGGTAAACAATGCGAGACTGGCTGGGTAGGGAGGCAGCCCCGGCTCACACCGTGCGTACGCGTCCCGGACGAACTACTATTCGTGAGTCAACCTATGATTAGCGAGCCCATGTTTATACGAAAATATCCCTATGATTTCCGAAATCTATGATTCCCGAGAACTACGAAAAACGAGGGACCACTGTACTCAGCCTGTTAATTAAGGTATCTTAACAATTAGCCCATTACCAGAACTGTAATAAGAATATAATCTGGGAGTACAAAACACATACTATTTTTAAATCTTTACTAGTCAATTTTTAATGTAAAGTAAGAGCATTCTTTGGTACAACATAAGAGTATATTCTTTGGTATCATTTCTCTTTGGTACAGAATTATCACATTTACAAAGAAACAATGTCACAAACACAACTCTATCCTTTACCAACATAGCAGAACTATCTACCAACATAAAAGATTAAAAATATCACACACAACTCTTGTGTCATAACTTCTCTTCACTGTCACACTACACCATTATAACACTACCATTTCTCAGTGTCACTGTACCCTTTTCTCTGCAGTATAACATTCCTTCTCTTCTGTGTCACACGACGCCCTTTTCTCCGCGTTATAACACTCCTTCTCTTCCATGTTCACATGACACAACTTTCTTTCCATGTCCAACACTAACCTTTCTCTCAGTGACACTGTCTTGGGATAAGGCCATACTGGCCAACAGATACTAAGTCCAGATAATGCCAGTCTAGCAGGAAACTAAGTCCAGTCATTGTGCCAGCAGGAAACTAAATGCAGTCGTTATGCCAGCAAGAAACTAGTCTAGGTGCTGTACTTAGTGACGCCATCAGGTAACTCGGAGGCCGTCGAACTGTGGATTCAGTGAAGCCATGATGAACACTCATGAGGCCGGTTAATTAGCAGCCGGTAACAACCGATTAGCAGCACCCAAGTGGTCAGCCACCCACCTCTCCTTTTCTCTCTTTCTGGGTTTGCAACAATCAGTCATGAGTGAGCCTTCATCTAATTCAACTTCAATAGCAAAAACATAAGGTGGGACTAAGTAAACCAAGCCCTGTATGATATAAACTGGGAAGATAGACTAAGCAACATAGAGCCTACCCTACGTCTACAACAAATTAACTCTGTGGCACTCGAAGTATACTCAAGGCTTATTCCCTTAAGAAAAAGGAGGAAAAGATTTACACTAGAAAGAGAAAGGCGCTCCCTATACAGTCGAGAACAAATTAACTCTGTGGCACTCGAAGTATATTCAAGGCTTATTCCCTTAAGGAAAAGGAGGAAAAGATTTACACTAGAAAGAGAAAGGCGCTTCCTATACAGTCGAAGGCAAAGAATAACAGAGCGGCTACAAGAGGCCAATATATCTGCAATACGTAGGGAAACACTGGTCAGAGAAATAGCAAACACTGAAGCTAAAAGAATCTCACAGGAGTCAAGAAAAGTGAGAAGAACTAAAAGTCATTAATGAAACTGAAAGAAGCCCAAAGTATTTCTTTTCCTATGCCATATCAAAGTCTAGAACAACATCCAGTATTGGGCCCCTGCTTAAATGGGATGGGTCCTACACAGATGACAGCAAGGAAATGAGTGAGCTACTCAAGTCCCAATATGACTCGGTTTATAGCGAGCCACTAACCAGACTGAGAGTCGAAAATCTAAACGAATTTTTTATGAGAGACAGAATTTGGAAGACACATACCTACCTGTTGTTAGCCTGACACCATATGATTTCAAAAAGGCGATAAATGATATACCCATGCACTCTGCCCCAGGCCCAGACTCATCAAGAACTGCAAGAAGCCCCTATCACTTGCTTTTAACATCCTGTGGAGAGGGAGCATGGACACTGGAGTCGTCCCACAGCTACTAAAAACAACAGACATAGCCCCATTCCACAATGGGGGGCAGTAAAGTAATAACAAAGAACTACAGACCAATAGCACTATTGTCCCATATCAAAATATTTGAAAGGGTTCTAAGAAGCAGGCTCACCACCCATCTAGATACCCATCAGCCCAGGCCAGCATGGGTTTAGAGCAGGTCGCTCCTGTCTGTCCCAACTATTGGACTACTGCAACAAGGTTCTAAATGCTCTAGAAGACAGAGTGCAGATGTAATATACACAGACTTTGCAAAAGCCTTTGACAAGTATGACTATGGTGTAATAGCGCACAAAATGCGTGATAAAGGAATAATGGGAAAAGTCGGTAGATGGATCTTTAATTTCCTAATAGAACATAAAGAGTAGCAGTCAACAAAGTAAAATCTGAGGCAGCTACGGTGAAAAGCTCTGTTCCACAAAGCACAGTACTTGCCCCCATCTTGTTCCTCATCCTCATATCGGACATAGACAGGGATATAAGCCTCAGCACAGTGTCCTCCTTTGCAGGTGACACCCGAATTTGCATGACAGTGTCCTTCATTGAAGACACGGCAAGACTCCAGGCAGACATCATCCAAATCTTTAAATGGGCTGCAGAAAATAATATGGATAGGGTAGAAAATCTGACACCAAATATTTTACTCTGTGGAGATTTTAATCTCCCTCATGTAAAATGGAAGATGGTATAACGTAATGTTATACCAGAAACATCTCCAGGAAGCACCCTGGCTCAACAGGCACAAACAAGGGAACTAATGAGGCTTTGTGAAAAGTACTCATTAAATCAACAGATAATTGATCCCACTAGAAATGAAAATACCCTGGATATGATATTTACAAACAACGATGAACTAGTCAGAGACATAACGGTTACAATAACAATATACCTTGATCACAACATCATAGAAGTTCAAAGGAGTATTAACTCAGGGTTAGGGAACTGCGTCACTAATGCTCAGTAAGTTTAATTTTAACAACCACAGAATTGACTGGGAAAAGTAAACCAAGGGCTATTAAACATATCCTGGGAATCAGACATAAGCACCCTAAATCCCCACCAGTGCCTAGAGAAGCTGAATATATAAGTATACAATTTATGTATGAAGCACGTACAATTGAGGAATCCCAGAAGATAAGATATAGAGAGGGAGCATAGGTAGAAAGAAACTGGTTACTGAATTGCTTAAAAACACAGATATGTTGCAACAGAGGAAAGATAGGCTTAGCCGAGAGATAAGTGAATTAGAGTAACAACTCAGGATGTCATACCTAACAGAAGGCGTACAAAGGAACCAAGTGCCATACAGAATATCGCAAGGAGCCTATAATATTTCTATTCCTATGCAAAATCCAAGCTAAGAACTACCTCTAAAATTGGACCACTACTGAGAGAAGATTCACATGCTGACAATGAACAGGAAATGAGTGAAATCCTAAAAGAACAGTATGAGTTGGTGTTCAGCAACATACTAAATGACAAGGTAGAAAATGCAGAAATATTTTTCACCCCAGAAGGCCGCACAGACCAACTGACTGACAGTAAAAATCATATAGATTTTGGAAAAGAAATGGATGCGATAGGGACTTCCTGCAATTCTTGATGAACATGGAGTTCCATGAGTCTGGGCCTGGGGCAGAATGCATGGGCATGTCATTTATTGCCTTTTCAAGGTCTTGTGGAGTTAGGATAATAACCGAGATTTTTGAGATGACCAAATTTTGGGTTTCGTTCATAAAGAATTCATTCGGATTGTTGACCCTTAGTCTGGGCAGCGGCTCGCTGAACACTGAATCATATTTGGACTTTAGTATCTCGTTCATTTCTTGCCATCCCGCCTAATACTGGATGTTGTTTTTCCTTTAGATTTGGCATAAGAAAAGAAGTATTTTTTTTTAATTTCCTTTATGGCTTTTAGTTCTGCCTGTGATTCTTGTCTCCTATAAGATTCCTTCAGCTTAAGTTTGATATTTGCAATTTCATTAACCAGTGCCTCCCTTCATATTTCGGATATATTGGCCCCTCTCAGCAGCTCTGTGACTCTTTGCCGTCTTCTGTATAGGCAATGTCTCTCTCTTTCTAGTTTACATCTTCTCATTCTTTTTCTTAATGGAATGTGTCTTGAGCAGATCTCAAGAGCCACATAATTATTTTTTTCAAGGCATATGTTCGGATCCATGTTGTTTAGGATATCTAACCAGATTATTTCATTTAGGGCATGGTTTACTGATCCCACTGTATGATTTTGTTACTGAAATTGAATTTCATGAAGAGATTTTCATGACTCCTCACATTTTGATTGTCAGGAGCCCTGTGCATACATGTCTGCCCCTCTATTATGTTGTGATCTCAGTGTATTGTCTTTGATACGGTTATGTTATGTATCAGATCATCGTTGTTAGTGAAGATGAGGTCAAGCATATTTTCTAGTCTTGTAGGCTCTAAAATTTGCTGGTTTAAGGTTAATTTGGTGCAGAGATTAAATTGTTCGTGTGTGTCTGAGCTGTCTCCCCGGGTGATCTCTGCTAAAATATTGTTTGCTATACTCCTCCATTTTAGGTGTCTCAGGTTGAAATCTCCTAGTAGTAAGATATTTGGGGCTGGAGTTGGCAGATTTTCCAGACCGTGGTCAATTTTTGCAAGCTGCTCCTGGAATTGCTGGGAAATTGCATCTGGAGGCTTGTATACCACCACAATGACAAGGTTTCTGTTTTCAGTCTTTACTGCCAAAACTTTTGAGGTGTTTAGTAGTTCTGAGCAAATGAGCAACTATGTGATGTACAGGCCAACCCATCCCCCTTATTACCTGTTTAGTTTGTCGCATCAGAATAGGTCATAACTTGGGATCCATATTTCGTTGTCATAATGATCCTTTATGTGGGCCTCTGTGAATGCTGCAAACATTGCATTTGAATCCGTGAGAAGTCCCTTGATGTATGGAATTCTGCTGTTTTTTGACAGCTTTATTATTATTATTACTATTATCAAAAAGAAGCGCTAAGCCACAAGGACTATACAGTTGACAGCTTTAGACTCTGTAGGTTTGCAAAGACAAATATCGGTATATTGGTGGAATTTAGTGGGTTTTTATTTGCTGGCTATAATATCTGTTGCTCTGGAGTAGAGGCTAATATCCATGCTTCTGCTCCAGAAGTGTTTTCAGTTGGTGTAGGATTGTCATTTCTTGACAATCTTTTTTTTTCCCTCTGGCCCTAATAAACCTCTATCCCTGGAGAGGTTGTGGCTCCCCTCAGGCAGAATATGGGAAATAAATCCCATATTCTGCCTGGTCTTTGTCCTCTTGTCCCCTTTAGGTGATGTGCCTGGCAGTATGCATTGTAGTATTATTGTTCCTGGATTGATGAGTGACACATTTCTGGATGAAAAAAAAATTACAGGAAGGGAAGTTGCACTCTCCTGTTGTCATGTGGGTGCATCATTTTTTGGGATGGCCAAAGGTGCATGTCCCTCCTGTTTTACCGTTTATACCATGCCTGCAGATACCTAAAGCATAGTATTTACATAGATTGTAATTCTGTTTGCTAGGATTTATTGTACCTGCGTTCGCTGCTGATTTTTTTTTCCTGTTTCCTCCCTATCTTTCATGCCTGTATGGACATCAGTGCTTCCACCAGGGTTTGCTGGTAGTATGTCGACACTATTCCCTGAGGCATCATCCCATTTTGATCCATCACCAGCAATATCTCTATTTTGCACCTCTGTGAATTGAATAGCGTTGTCTTCACTATCCTCCAGGGCAACACTAGTGCCCCCAAGAGCACTGTCCTCCAGGACAGCACTAGCACCCTCAGGAGCACTGTCCAACACAGCCCCATCCCTACCACCCTTCTTATTTTTCCAGTTGTCATACCATGTCGACATGTCTTTCAAGAAGGATCTTTTATTGGTGTTCTCGTCTTTTAATATAGATATAATTTTCTCATACAGGTGTATCTCGTTTGGGCAGACCCAAAAACATCTCTCTGAGTTTGTCAAGTGTAGATACAGGTATCTAGGCTTTGAGGTTCCACTACTTGGACCTGTTGTAACAAGACTTTGTCGCCAATACAAAGAACGACTAAGAGCACTTAGAGTTGTGGCAGGGCTTCACCCCAGGTATGGTGCTAATGTTAAAATTGTGAAAATGATGTATCTTGCTTATATTAGATCATTGGTTGATTATGCTGCGCCACTACTTGCTCTTGTGTCTGACTGGAAGCTTGGAGGGCTGGAAAAACTGCAGAACGAAGCAATGAGGATCATCCTAGGATGCCCTCGTACTGCCAAAATTTTAAATATGCAAAAAGAACTTGATATTCCAAGCATCAGAGATCGTGTTACTGAAAGAAATATCCTAATTGGGGTTAATATGTTCAGGCAAGCTCATTCAAACCCCTGCACAGAAGCCCTCCAAACTTTCCTCAGCACTGGTGAACACTCCTCCAGATGGATCGAAAAAACTGGAACCGACCTCCGCATGAATCAGATACATGATCTATGTCAAGTAAGGCAACAGCGGCACTTCTCCGCTCCATGGAATATTACCCCATTCCAAACTACCATTCCTCCATTTCCCCCCAAACTACTTCTTAAATCACAACCAAAACTTCGCCTTGAAGCCAGACATGAGGCCTTAAGCTGTATTGATAACTTAGTCACACAGCACACACTCTCGCAAATTATTTACGTTGATGGTTCTGTTCACCAATCCACTGGTGCAGCTGGTAGTGCTGCTGTTGTCGTACAGAGTGATGGCTCTCTTAAAGAAATTGGAGCACGCATCAATAATTGGGCCTCTACCCTTCAGACAGAACTGTTTGCCATACTCCTTGCACTGAAATGCATCTATGTATCAAAGATTGACAGTTTAATTGTAACTGATTCTCTGTCATCCATAAATGCTCTCAACTCATTAAGCATAAATTGTGGCATGCTTGTGTCAGAAGCCAGACACAGGTATGGTAGGATTGTGGACAGTGGAGTCAGAGTGCACATGCTGTGGATCCCATCTCACATTGGTCTTCAGATGCATGATAGAACTGATAAATTGGCTAAGCTGTATGCTTTCAAAGAGGGAGTAGATTACAATCTTGGCTTGTCAGGTAGTAGTTTGAGAACAATAATACGAAAAGAACTTCAGCTGAATTTTATGGACTTAAGGCTCAGGGAGATTGACACCAGTGAGTCCATCTATCATCATTCTATCATGCAGGAGGAGCCACATGTCTATGGTGCATCCAACAAAATAAGCAGACTCTTGGATGTCACTACCGCCCGGCTCCGGCTGGGTTACAAGTATCTTTGGCAGGTTAAATCACCACCACCAGATGTAGACCAAACGAAATGTAAACTTTGCCAGATGGATTATTGTCACACCCTGCGTCATTATGTACTCGAGTGCGATAAAATTAATGAATTTAGAAACAACTCACTCAGAAATGTTCAAGAAATGGCTAAGTATTTTATCCACAGTGGTATATTACAGACCATTCTGGAGAAATACCCTGACTTTGCTAGCTGTAAATAAAGCATTACCACATATGTGCATGTGTGTGTGTGTGTGTGTGTGTGTGTGTGTTTGTGTGTATGTGTATGAGTGTGTGTGTGTGTGTGTGTGTGTGTGTGTGTGTGTGTGTGTGTGTGTGTGTGTGTGTGTGTGTGTGTGTGTGTGTGTGTGTGTATGAGTGTGTGTGTGTGTATGAGTGTGTGTGCGTGTGTGTGTATGAGTTTGTGTGTGTGTGTGTGTGTGTGTGTGTGTGTGTGTGTGTGTGTGTGTGTGTGTGTACTCACCTATTTGTGGTTGCAGGGGTCGAGTCCTAGCTCCTGGCCCCGCCTCTTCACCGGTTGCTACTAGGCCCTCTCTCTCCCCGCTCCATGAGCTTTATCAAACCTCGTCTTAAAACTGTGTATGGTTCCTGCCTCCACTACGTCATTTTCTAGGCTATTCCACTGCCTTACAACTCTATGACTGAAGAAATACTTCCTACTATCTCTCTGACTCATTTGTGTCTTCAACTTCCAAGTGTGTGTGTGTGTGTGTGTGTGTGTGTGTGTGTGTGTGTGTGTGTGTGTGTGTGTGTGTACTCACCTATTTGTGGTTGCAGGGGTCGAGTCCTTTCTCTAGTTTCTTGACGTGCTTTATCAAGTGCGGGTTCCAAACAGGTGCTGCATACTCCAGTATGGGCCTGATATACACGGTGTACAGTGTCTTGAATGATTCCTTACTAAGGTGTCGGAATGCTGTTCTCAGGTTTGCCAGGCGCCCATATGCTGCAGCAGTTATCTGATTGATGTGTGCTTCCGGAGACATGCTCGGTGTTATACTCACCCCAAGATCTTTCTCCTTGAGTGAGGTTTGCAGTCTTTGGCCACCTAGCCTATACTCTGTCTGTGGTCTTCTGTGCCCTTCCCCTATCTTCATGACTTTGCATTTGGCAGGATTAAATTCGAGAAGCCATTTGCTGGACCAGGTGTCCAGTCTGTCCAGGTCTCTTTGAAGTCCTGCCTGGTCCTCATCAGATTTAATTCTCCTCATTAACTTAACATCATCTGCAAACAGGGACACTTCTGAGTCTAACCCTTCCGTCATGTCGTTCACATATACCAAAAATAGCACTGGTCCTAGGACCGACCCCTGTGGGACCCCGCTCGTCACATGTGCCCACTGTGATACATCATTACGTACCATGACTCGTTGTTGCCTCCCTGTCAGGTATTCTCTGATCCATTGCAGTGCCCTTCCTGTTATATGCGCCTGATGCTCTAGCTTCTGCACTAATCTCTTGTGAGGAACTGTGTCAAAAGCCTTCTTGCAGTCCAAGAAGATGCAATCAACCCACCCCTCTCTCTCTTGTCTTACTTCTGTTATTTTATCATAAAACTCCAGAAGGTTTGTGACACAGGATTTGCCTTCCGTGAATCCGTGCTGGTTGGCATTTATACTCCTGTTCCGTTCCAGGTGCTCCACCACTCTCCTCCTGATAATCTTCTCCATAATTTTGCATACTATACACGTCAATGACACAGGTCTATAGTTTAGTGCCTCTTTTCTGTCTCCTTTTTTGAAAATGGGAACTACATTTGCCGTCTTCCATACCTCAGGTAGTTGCCCAGTTTCCAGGGATGTGTTGAAGATTGTGGTAAGTGGTACGCACAACATATCTGCTCCCTCTCTAAGGACCCATGGAGAGATGTTGTCCGGTCCCATTGCCTTTGAGGTATCGATGTCCCTTAGCAGTTTCTTCACCTCCTCCTCATCTGTATGTATGTGTGTGTGTGTGTGTGTGTGTGTGTGTGTGTGTGTGTGTGTGTGTGTATGAGTGTGTGTGCGTGTGTGTGTATGAGTTTGTGTATGTGTGTGTACTCACCTAGTTGTACTCACCTAGTTGAGGTTGCGGGGGTCGAGTCCGAGCTCCTGGCCCCGCCTCTTCACTGATCGCTACTAGGTCACTCTCCCTGAGCCGTGAGCTTTATCATACCTCTGCTTAAAGCTATGTATGGATCCTGCCTCCACTACATCGCTTCCCAAACTATTCCACTTACTGACTACTCTGTGGCTGAAGAAATACTTCCTAACATCCCTGTGATTCATCTGTGTCTTCAGTTTCCAACTGTGTCCCCTTGTTACTGTGTCCAATCTCTGGAACATCCTGTCTTTGTCCACCTTGTCAATTCCTCTCAGTATTTTCTATGTCGTTATCATGTCCCCCCTATCTCTCCTGTCCTCCAGTGTCGTCAGGTTGATTTCCCTTAACCTCTCCTCGTAGGACATACCTCTTAGCTCTGGGACTAGTCTTGTTGCAAACCTTTGCACTTTCTCTAGTTTCTTCACGTGCTTGGCTAGGTGTGGGTTCCAAACTGGTGCCGCATACTCCAATATGGGCCTAACATACACGGTGTACAGGGTCCTGAATGATTCCTTATTAAGATGTCGGAATGCTGTTCTGAGGTTTGCTAGGCGCCCATATGCTGCAGCAGTTATTTGGTTGATGTGCGCTTCAGGAGATGTGCCTGGTGTTATACTCACCCCAAGATCTTTTTCCTTGAGTGAGGTTTGTAGTCTCTGACCCCCTAGACTGTACTCCGTCTGCAGCCTTCTTTGCCCTTCCCCAATCTTCATGACTTTGCACTTGGTGGGATTGAACTCCAGGAGCCAATTGCTGGACCAGGTCTGCAGCCTGTCCAGATCCCTTTGTAGTTCTGCCTGGTCTTCGATCGAGTGAATTCTTCTCATCAACTTCACGTCATCTGCAAACAGGGACACCTCAGAGTCTATTCCTTCCGTCATATCGTTCACAAATACCAGAAACAGCACTGGTCCTAGGACTGACCCCTGCAGGACCCCGCTGGTCACAGGTGCCCACTCTGACACCTCGCCACGTACCATGACTCGCTGCTGTCTTCCTGACAAGTATTCCCTGATCCATTGTAGTGCCTTCCCTGTTATCCCTGCTTGGTCCTCCAGTTTTTGCACCAATCTCTTGTGTGGAACTGTGTCAAACGCCTTCTTGCAGTCCAAGAAAATGCAATCCACCCACCCCTCTCTCTCTTGTCTTACTGCTGTCACCATGTCATAGAACTCCAGTAGGTTTGTGACACAGGATTTCCCATCCCTGAAACCATGTTGGCTGCTGTTGATGAGATCATTCCTTTCTAGGTGTTCCACCACTCTTCTCCTGATGATCTTCTCCATGATTTTGCATACTATACATGTCAGTGACACTGGTCTGTAGTTTAATGCTTCATGTCTGTCTCCTTTTTTAAAGATTGGGACTACATTTGCTGTCTTCCATGCCTCAGGCAATCTCCATGTTTCGATAGATGTATTGAATATTGTTGTTAGGGGTACACATAGCGCCTCTGCCTCTGTGTACTCACCTATTTGTACTCACCTATTTGTGGTTGCAGGGGTCGAGTCCTAGCTCCTGGCCTCGCCTCTTCACCGGTTGCTACTAGGCCCTCTCTCTCCCCGCTCCATGAGCTTTATCAAACCTCGTCTTAAAACTGTGTATGGTTCCTGCCTCCACTACGTCATTTTCTAGGCTATTCCACTGCCTTACAACTCTATGACTGAAGAAATACTTCCTACTATCTCTCTGACTCATTTGTGTCTTCAACTTCCAAGTGTACTCACCTATTTGTACTCACCTATTTGTGGTTGCAGGGGTCGAGTCCTAGCTCCTGGCCCAGCCTCTTCACCGGTTGCTACTAGACCCTCTCTCTCCCCGCTCCATGAGCTTTATCAAACCTCGTCTTAAAACTGTGTATGGTTCCTGCCTCCACTACGTCATTTTCTAGGCTATTCCACTGCCTTACAACTCTATGACTGAAGAAATACTTCCTACTATCTCTCTGACTCATTTGTGTCTTCAACTTCCAATTGTGGCCTCTTGTTTCTGTGTCCCCTCCCTGGAACATCCTGTCCTTGTCCACCTTGTCTATTCCACGCAGTGTTTTATATGTCGTTATCATGTCTCCCCTGACCCTCCTGTCCTCCAGTGTCGTCAGGCCGATTTCCCTTAATCTTTCTTCATAGGACATTCCCCTTAGCTCTGGAACTAACCTTGTTGCAAACCTTTGTACTTTCTCTAGTTTCTTGACGTGCTTTATCAAGTGCGGGTTCCAAACAGGTGCTGCATACTCCAGTATGGGCCTGACATACACGGTGTACAGTGTCTTGAATGATTCCTTACTAAGGTGTCGGAATGCTGTTCTCAGGTTTGCCAGGCGCCCATGTGCTGCAGCAGTTATCTGATTGATGTGTGCTTCCGGAGACATGCTCGGTGTTATACTCACCCCAAGATCTTTCTCCTTGAGTGAGGTTTGCAGTCTTTGGCCACCTAGCCTATACTCTGTCTGTGGTCTTCTGTGCCCTTCCCCTATCTTCATGACTTTGCATTTGGCAGGACTAAATTCGAGAAGCCATTTGCTGGACCAGGTGTCCAGTCTGTCCAGGTCTCTTTGAAGTCCTGCCTGGTCCTCATCAGATTTAATTCTCCTCATTAACTTCACATCATCTGCAAACAGGGACACTTCTGAGTCTAACCCTTCCGTCATGTCGTTCACATATACCAAAAATAGCACTGGTCCTAGGACCGACCCCTGTGGGACCCCGCTCGTCACAGGTGCCCACTGTGATACATCATTACGTACCATGACTCGTTGTTGCCTCCCTGTCAGGTGTGTGTGTGTGTGTGTGTGTGTGTGTGTGTGTGTGTGTGTGTGTACTCACCTATTTGTGGTTGCAGGGGTCGAGTCCTAGCTCCTGGCCCCGCCTCGTCACCGGTTGCTACTAGACCCTCTCTCTCCCCGCTCCATGAGCTTTATCAAACCTCGTCTTAAAACTGTGTATGGTTCCTGCCTCCACTACGTCATTTTCTAGGCTATTCCACTGCCTTACAACTCTATGACTGAAGAAATACTTCCTACTATCTCTCTGACTCATTTGTGTCTTCAACTTCCAATTGTGGCCTCTTGTTTCTGTGTCCCCTCCCTGGAACATCCTGTCCTTGTCCACCTTGTCTATTCCACGCAGTGTTTTATATGTCGTTATCATGTCTCCCCTGACACTCCTGTCCTCCAGTGTCGTCAGGCCGATTTCCCTTAATCTTTCTTCATAGGACATTCCCCTTAGCTCTGGAACTAACCTTGTTGCAAACCTTTGTACTTTCTCTAGTTTCTTGACGTGCTTTATCAAGTGCGGGTTCCAAACAGGTGCTGCATACTCCAGTATGGGCCTGACATACACGGTGTACCGTGTCTTGAATGATTCCTTACTGTGTGTGTGTGTGTGTGTGTGTGTGTGTGTGTGTGTGTGTGTGTGTGTGTGTGTGTGTGTGTGTGTGTGTGTTTATGTGTGTGTGTGTATGAATTTGTATGTGTGTGTGTGTGTGTGTACTCACCTATTTGTACTCACCTAGTTGAGGTTGTGGGGGTCGAGTCCGAGCTCCTGGCCCCCGCCTCTTCACTGATCGCTACTAGGTCACTCTCCCTGAGCCGTGAGCTTTATCATACCTCTGCTTAAGGTATGTGTGTGTGTGTGTGTGTGTGTGTGTGTGTGTGTGTGTGTGTGTGTGTGTGTGTGTGTGTGTGTGTGTGTGTGTGTGTGAGTGTGTGTGAGAGACTCAGCAATCAACATTTGCACCAATAACTCACTACAGTTGTGACCGGGTGTGGAAGTGTGAATTGCTCATTACTCTAAAATTTGTTCATGATTGCAGCCATGTATAAACGTAAGTAACCATTCTTACAATATTCATTACCTTTGTAACTTGTGAGTTCATTACCTTTGTAACTTGTGAGTTCATTACCTTGTACCTAGTTCAGCCATCAAAACTTTGGAGCCCGGTCCCTGGACCCATTGTGTACCTCTGTAATCTGTAAATACCTTTGTAACTTGTCATGATTGTGACTAGACCTACCTGGAGTTCATTACCTTTGTAAATTGTGAGTTCATTACCTTTGTAAATTGTGAATTCATTACCTCTGTAACTTGCTCAGCTATCAAAACTTTGAGGCCCAGTCCCTGGACCCATTATGTACCTCTGTAATCTTTTGACTACCGCCCACTGGATGGTTATGGGGTGCATAATAAACATATTAAACTAACTTTGTATAGGAGTGAGGCTGGTTCATTACCATTGTAACTAGTTCAGCTATCATAACTTTGAGGCCCAGTCCCTGGACCCATTATGTACCTCTGTAATCTTTTGACTACCGCCCACAGGATGTGTATGGGGTGCATAATAAACATATTAAACTAACTGATTTAAAATCCCTAGCGAATTATTGCCAGATGTTGACAGAGAAGTGTAAATAAACAAGCAGATGTATATTGAACTGTCGTATGAGTAATATAGTGAGGGTTAAATATATGAATGTGCAGTGATATAGTAATCTAAAATTGTGGCTAAGAGTAATCTTAATTAATCCCCAGTGCATAGTGTACAATATATGGTGTAATATATGGGAATAAATTATGGTCGAGTGGCACTAGGGAATTATTGCCAGATGTCAACAGGGAAGTGGAAATAAGTAAGTAAGTAAGTAAGTTTATTCAGGTAAACACAAATACAGTTACATAGAATTATCATACATAGCAGCATATGTGTAGGGAACCTAGGATAACCCAAAAAAGTCAGACAGAGTGACTTATTTCCATTGGATGAGTATTAAACTATCGACAGGAGTAATATAACAAGTGACAAGAACATTGATGTGAAGGGATGTAGCAATCTAAATTATTACTAGTAACAAAGTGAACATAATGTTAAGGAAATAGAATAATCTAAATAACCTTACTTACCATGTGAAGTGTCCCCTCGTAACCTCTTACCAATGATCCCCCACCCAGTGGGAAGGGACTCCCCACTCTCACCCCAAACCTCTCTCCACTGACCACCCCAACCAGTGAGAAGGGTTCTCCCCCTACCCTCTTTCCTTGGATCCCCACAACCCTAGACAACCCACAACCCACATAAAAATGCCCAGGATAAGATTAATGGAAAAGAACATGGCCAGAAATAAAATCTGTTGTATATGTGATGAATTTTTTGGGAGAAATATTAGGGGCATTGATTGTGCAATATGTGGTAGAACATCCCATATATCATGTACAAAGCTTAATTCAACCATGAGAAATGACCTAAAACGAGAAAGACTATCGAATTTGCCTCAGTGAGACGGAAAGCAGGTCGGGCATAAGATTAAAGATTTTTTAGATTTTGCGACCGAAGTGGCTAGTTTATTAGTAAGTAAGTAAATTTATTCAGGTATACACAAATACAGTTACATAGAATTATCATACATAGCAGCATATGTGTAGAGAACCTAGGATAACCCAAAAAAGTCAGACAGAGTGACTTATTTCCATTGGGGTCCTTTTACCTTATTATTATAATATAAAGGTTATAATATTTTCTTATTATTCTACAATGAAGATAACATCTTATTATCATACTAAAAAGACTATCTACTACACGAGGGTCATTAAGACTATCTACAATACGAGGGTCATTACTAGGGATAAGGTAAAATTTACACGTATTTTAGCTAAAAAATAGAAAATCATTCCCCTCCCTTTCTGTAGCTTCATTCATCAGACACTTTTTGGCACTCTTCTTGAACTGGTTCATGCTATGACTGGCTTTGACATGTGCGGGCAGTCTGTTCCATTCCTTTATTGCTGTACAATAAAAGGTGTTTGACGCCTGGCCGCTGACTGTGGGTACTACAAAGTTGTGTTCTCTTCCCCCTAGTACTATGATTGCTTTGGTTCCCAACCTTGACAAAATTGACAGCAAGATATTCTGGACACTGTTCGTGAGCAATTTTATAAACATGATTTAGCTTCAGTTGTTTTACTCTGTCTTCAACATTCAGCATATCCAACTGCTGTAATTCATCCTGGCCTACATGTTCTCTTGGTCCCAGCCCCAGGATGAATCTTACGATTTTGTTCTGGGTGATTTGCAGTCTATCTTTCAGTTTTTTTGTCAAGGCAGAGTACCATGAAGAGCAAGCGTAATCCATATGGCATTGTATAAGGGCTAGACATAGGGTCCTGCGAGCCTCAGTAGGTAGACACTGTGCTTGTCTATACAGGAACTTCAGTCTGGCATTCGCTTTCTTTACTACACTGTTCCCTATCAATTCTCCTGACATGCATGGGTCAAAGGGGATTCCCAGATATTTTACTGATGAAACCAAAGTGATGGACTCCCCATTACACTGAACATTAAAATTATTTACCCTTCTCAGTTTATGTTTCGTTCCAAAGAGAATGGCTTCAGTTTTCCCTAGGTGTAATGATAGTTTGTTGTCTACTAACCATTTGCTGCAGGACTCCAGTTCCAGTGTTAAAACATTAGCAATATCTTGTGGGTCTTTACCTGTCACTAACAGAGCACTGTCATCTACATACAGTAGGAGTTTGCACTTGACACTGATAGGCATATCATTGACATAACATAAGAATAGTAAGGGACCCAGAATACTACCTTGGGGAACTCCACATGTTATCGGCAGGGGTTCTGATTCCGTTTTGTTGATTTTGACTATTTGTCTCCTGTTGCTAAGGTAGGACTTAAACCAGTCTACAGAACCTAAACCGATAGCTTGAAGTTTCTTACATAATATATTGTGGTTGACAGTATCGAAGGCCTTTTGCAGGTCTAAGGTTACCATACCTATGAGGTTCCCTTTTGACATTTCAGTTCTCAGGTAATCCATCAGATTAATAAGGGAGGTATCGGTTGAGTAGGATCTTCTAAAGCCCGATCGATAGCTATAGAGAATGCTGTTGTCATTAAGGTACTTAACTACTTGAGAATACACCGCCCTCTCCAGAATTTTAGATATTATACTGAGTATACTAACAGGTCTATAGTTGCTTACATCAGACCTATTAATTTTCTTGAAGATAGGAGTAACTCTGGCCTCCTTGAACCCCTCCGGTACGGTATTAGTCGTGATTGATAGATTTATTATGTGAGCAATAGGGATTGACAGTTCAGAAGCACCATCTTTTAGGAACTTAGACGGGATGTTATCAGGGCCTGTGCTCTTAGTTGGGTTTAACCTGCTTAGTTCTTTTTGAATGAAGTCATGAGATACACTTACTAGTTGACAACTGTTTGGGGTTACCCCTTTATTGGTATAGTATGTTTGAAACTTATCAGAGTCTGTGTTAAAGGTATTTGATGCAGCTGGTAGTTTACTTACTAGTGTTGATGCAACAGATGTGTAGTAGGAATTAAAGCAATTTGCCACCTTAGATGTTTCGTGGCATACCTCATTATCGATAGTGAGTACTATGTTAGACCTATTTACTGGCTTATGGCTATACCCCAACTGTTTTAGTTGTTGCCAGAGCTTTCTGGGGTTATGCTTATACTCTTCAATTTTTGAGCAATAGTGCTTTGCATTTGCTCCTTTTATAAGCCTCTGTACTCTGTTCCTCACCCTTTGGAATTCATTTAGTGCTGCAATATCCTGTCTGTTTGCTTTAAATCTTTTTAGCAGCTGGTCTCTGAATTTCATATTATCTAATATCTCAGTAGTCATCCAGGGTTCAGTTCTTCGTTTAATCCTAACCTCTTTAACTGGTGCAATATTATTAAGAATGGTAGTGAACATTGTTTTGAAATTTTCCCAGGCATCGTTTACGTCCGTGCAACTTGTTATCTCTGTCCAGTCACAATTGTGTAGCCTATTTACCAGTGTTTCTTTACTGTAGTTTCTAGTTGACCTCATTTTTATTGTCCTGTGTAGGCCTATCCTATCCCTAGTGATTTTCCTGGTGCAGTAAATGATGAAATGATCACTAAGACCTGTGGTAATGACGCCTGACTGACTAATGTTCTCAGCGCGGTTGCAAAGTATGTGGTCAATTAGGGTGGCTGAGAACTGTGTGATCCGGGTTGGTTTATTAATTAGTTGGGTGTAGCACCCCATATCCATCCTGTGAACGGTAGTGCAAGAGCATATGGATACCCAAAAGTCCTAGGAACTAGGCCCCAAAAGGGTTAATAGGTATATATGTATGGATTTATATCTACATATCTACAGTTCACTTATCTGTTACAAGCAAATTTATGAAATTTGCATAAGAGAAGTACTGAAAACTGAAAACCTAGAAAGCATAAAAAAGTTTGCTACATATATACAAAGAGTGTAGAACAAGAGGTAAGCAAAAAGAAAAGGAGAAAAGCATAAAAAAAAAAGGTAAAGAGCAAGGAGTCAAAAATAAGAATGGAGAACATCATTCAAAGCAAGTTGGAAAAGAACAAAACATAAGTACATAACATAGAGAAAAAGGAAAGGAAGGAAGAGGAAGCTAGAGCAGAAACAAATGAAAATGAAAAAAGTGAAGAAATACACGTAGATGAAAGACAACGTAGGTAGTAGGTTGGTAGACAGCAACCACCCAGGGAGGTACTACCATCCTGCAAAGTGAATGCAAAAAGAAAGCCTGTAATTGTTCTACATGATGGTAGGATGCTGGTGTCTTTTATGTTTCATAAACATGCAAGATTTCAGGTACATCTTGCTACTTCTACTTACACTTAGGTCACACTACACATGCATGTACAAGAATATGTATACACACCCCACTGGGTTTCTTCTTTTTCATACGTTCTTGTTCTTGTTTGTTTCCTCTTATCTCCATAGGGAAGTGGAACAGAATTCTTCATCCTAAGCCATGTGTGTTGTAAGAGGTGACTAAACTGCCGGGAGCAAGGGGCTAGTAACCCCTTCTGCTGTATATATTTCTAAATTTACAAGGAGAAACTTTTGTTTATCCTTTCGGGCCACCCTGCCCCAGTGTTATACGGCTGGTACCTTGAAAGAAGAATAATGAAAACGAATTCAGATCAGGTGGCAGAACTAGGGAAAGACGGAAAATAAGTAAATATAGGCGGTCAGAACATTTGCAGATACTATGCAAATGGTGTGCCTATATGGCAGAGCTTGCTGGAATAAACACAGCAGAAAATCTACAAACATGTTGAGAAAGGGAAAGTGTCTGTGTGACAAAGGGTGTAAAGCTTCAACACAGTTCAGAGAATGTTATGACCAGAACTGCCAAGACCATCATGTAAAAGGAATACGGTGCTACAAAGAAAGGGAAAATGAACTGCAATGTTTTTTAGATGTAAAGCAATATGATTGAACCAAGAGGAAAAAAAGGGGAAATGTTACAGATGGGACTGATGGGGCCCAGTCCCTGGACCCATTACGTACCTCTGTAATCTGTAAATACCTTTGTAACTTGTCATGATTGTGACCAGACTTACCTGGAGTTCATTACCTTTGTAAATTGTGAGTTCATCACCTTTGTAAATTGTGAGTTCATTACCTTTGTAAATTGTGAGTTCATTACCTCTGTAACTTGCTCAGCTATCAAAACTTTGGAGTCCAGTCCCTGGACCAATTATGTACCTCTGTAATCTTTTGACTACCGCCCACAGGATGGGTATGGGGTGCATAATAAACATATTAAACTAACTGGGCAGCACAATGGGACATACCAAACCAGGTGAGGCTCAGCCCATCAGGGCTGAATACACAATCAAATGCAAAGGCAGTATTGGAGACACCAGGGGTATGTACACCAGGGGCCATACCAGGTAGTACGTCACCGGTGGTACTAATGAAACACACAGCAAAACAAAACATTCCAAATTGTAATTCCTACTTCATATTTGCAAATATTCAGGGTTTGAAATCAAATAAAAAGGACAAAGTTATGCCAGTGAGCTCCTATCAGAAGTGAATGCCATGTTTAGAGCATTTACAGAAACACACACAAGGTATGTTTTGGACAGAGAGATAAAGATAAAAAACTATAACATGTATAGATGTGTTAGAATTAATAGGTCACAGGTCAACTATTGGATCACTACGACGAGGTCCTAAATGCACTAGAAGACAAAAAGAATGCAGATGTAATATATACAGACTTTGCAAAAGCCTTCGACAAGTGTGACCATGGCGTAGTAGCGCACAAAATGCGTGCTAAAGTAATAACAGGAAAAGTCGGTCGATGGATCTATAATTTCCTCATTAACAGAACACAGAGAGTAGTCGTCAACAGAGTCAAGTCCGAGGCAGCTACGGTGAAAAGCTCTGTTCCACAAGGCACAGTACTCGCTCCCATCTTGTTCCTCATCCTCATATCCGACATAGACAAGGATGTCAGCCACAGCACCGTGCCTTCCTTTGCAGATGACACCCAAATCTGCATGACAGTGTCTTCCATTGCAGACACTGCAAAGCTCCAGGCGGACATCAACCAAATCTTTCAGTGGGCTGCAGAAAACAATATGAAGTTCAACGATGAGAAATTTCAATTACTCAGATATGGTAAACATGAGGAAATTAAATCTTCATCAGAGTACAAAACAAATTCTGGCCACAAAATAGAGCGAAACACCAACGTCAAAGACCTGGGAGTGATCATGTCGGAGGATCTCACCTTCAAGGACCATAACATTGTATCAATCGCATCTGCTAGAAAAATGACAGGATGGATAATGAGAACCTTCAAAACTAGGGAGGCCAAGCCCATGATGACACTCTTCAGGTCACTTGTTCTATCTAGGCTGGAATATTGCTGCACACTAACAGCACCTTTCAAGGCAGGTGAAATTGCCGACCTAGAAAATGTACAGAGAACTTTCACGGCGCGCATAACGGAAATAAAACACCTCAATTATTGGGAGCGCTTGAGGTTCCTAAACCTGTATTCCCTGGAACGCAGGAGGGAGAGTTACATGATTATATACACCTGGAAAATCCTAGCGGGACTAGTACCGAACTTGCACACGAAAATCACTCACTACGAAAGCAAAAGACTTGGCAGACGATGCACCATCCCCCCAATGAAAAGCAGGGGTGTCACTAGCACGTTAAGAGACCATACAATAAGTGTCAGGGGCCCGAGACTGTTCAACTGCCTCCCAGCACACATAAGGGGGATTACCAACAGACCCCTGGCAGTCTTCAAGCTGGCACTGGACAAGCACCTAAAGTCAGTTCCTGATCAGCCGGGCTGTGGCTCGTACGTTAGTTTGCGTGCAGCCAGCAGCAACAGCCTGGTTGATCAGGCTCTGA
Organism: Cherax quadricarinatus; assembly: GCF_038502225.1. Lineage (NCBI taxonomy): Eukaryota > Metazoa > Arthropoda > Malacostraca > Decapoda > Parastacidae > Cherax > Cherax quadricarinatus. Next base: position 14,362,522 of record NC_091378.1, on the reverse strand, counting down.
TCCACCAGGAGGCCTGGTCACAGACCGGGCCGCGGGGGCGTTGACCCCCGGAACTCTCTCCAGGTAAACTCCAGGATGGAGAACAACTCTATGTAAAAAATACTTTCTGTTGCACAGAAGTGTTGAATTGTATAAATGATATAGTAGAAATCCAAGGCAATAAAGCTGAAAATAGGAATTTGATAATTTTCCTAGTTATATTATATAAACCTCCATCAACTGCTGAAGAATTCATAGATCAGTTAAGATAGATAGCTATCTGGATAGGCTAGAAAATCCCACACCAAATATTTTACTTCTTGGAGATATTAATCACCCTCATGTACAATGGAAGATGGAGCAACGTAATGTTATACCAGAAATATCTCTGGGAAGCACCTTGGCTCAACAGGCACATACCAGGGAATTATTGAGGCTTTGTGAAATGTACTCATTGAACCAGTGGCATTGTAAGGGGGCCGGGGGCCGGGGGCCGGGGGCCGGGGGCCGGGAGCCGGGGGCCGGGGGCCGGGGGCCCACCCTGGGTGACACCATTTAGCGGGTGACACAATAGACTCTCTAAATAATTTGACACTAATGCACAAATCATTGCTGCAGCAACATAAGAGAAGAATCCTTTCTTTCTATATAGCCTCTTACATGATTACAGAGTGCAAATAGACCTATATAGGGAAAATCATTTATTTTGATTATGTGATAGATGATTTTGCAGGATTGAAGGCAAGAAAATGTAAGCTCGGATTCACTGAGATGTTACCTGTACTCAAGGTCGAATTGAAACTAGTGTTTCTCTGATATTGCAATGTTTTTCTTTAATTTTCAAGTTGTTTTTTTTTCATTGTTGAAGATGCATAAATGTAGGATCTGTTGCCTGTACTCAAAGTGCTATTTGGGTTTATTTCCTCAATATTACTACGATTATTTATTTTATCATTAATAATGCTGAGAAGTATTCTGTTCAGTTTATGGCCCTTGAACGTTCTCATCGCTAAATATTAGTCACTGGTCATGCAGTAGTGATGTAAGTGGAGTTTACCCTCTCCCATCCCTTGGATTTCATAGGGGTGACATCACCCCGGGTGACACCAACCCTAGCGACGCCAATGAATTGAACCATCAGATAATTGATCCCACTAAAAATGAAAATACCCTGGATTTGTTATGCACAAACAACGAGAATTAATCAGAGATATAAGTTACAAAAACAATATGTACTCTGATCACACTATCATAGAAGTTCAAATGAGTATTTAATCAAGGTTAGAGAACAACATCACTAATGTCAGAGACAGGATGTTCAGTAAGTTTAATTTTAATATCCATAGAATTGACTGGGAAAATGAACCAAGAGCTATCAAACATATCCTGGGAATCAGACATAAGCACACTAAATCTCCACCAGTGCTTAGAGAAGCTGAATATAAAAGCATACAAGGTATGTATGAAGTGCCTACCATTGAGGAATCCCAGAAGAAGATAAGATATAGAGATGGAGCATAGGAGATAGTACAGAAGAAGAAAATGGGTTATTGAATTGCTTAAAACACAATTATGCCGCAACATAGGAAATATAGTCTTAGCCGAGAGATCACTGAATTAGAGCAAAAACTTAGGATGTCATACCTACCATAAGAAGTACAAAGGGAACAAAGGGCCATACAGGATGTTGCAAGAAACCCAAAACATTTCTATTCCTATGCAAAATCCAAGCTAAGAACTACCTGTAGAATTGGACTATTATGGAGAGATTCGTATACTGGCAATGAACAGGAAATGAGTGAAATCCTAAAAAGAACAGTACGAGTCGGTGTTCAGCAGCCAACTAAATGACAGCAAGGTAGAAAATTCAGAAACATTTGTCACTCCAACAAAAGCTCGCTCAGACCAACTAATATTAGTACAAATCCCATAGATTTTGAAAAAGAAATGGATAACATGCTCACTCACTCAGCACCTGGAAAAACCAAGGAAATAATACCAGTGGTAACACTCTTCAAATCGCTAGTGCTCCCTCATTTAGAATATTGCTCAGTGTTGATGGCCCCTTTCAAAGAAGGAGAAATATCAGAGTTGGAATAAATACAGATATTGTTTATGGCTCAAATTAAGCCAGTAAAGCACCTAAATTATTGGGAATGCCTTCAAGTACTCATTGGAGCAGGAGAGATACATGATAATATATACCTGGAAAGTATTCAAGTCCCAAATCTATACACTTCTTTAACAACATACTGGAATGAGAGATATGGGTGGAAGTGTAAAATAAATCTGGTGAGGAGCAGGGGTGTGGTGAGGACAATAAGAGAACACCGTATCAACATCCGGGGTCCCAGACTATTCAACATCTTACCAGAAGATATCACAAACATGGATGGAACAAGTGTAGAAACCTTCAAAAGGAAACTGGACAAATATCTTCACTAGGTGCCAGATCACCCAGGCTGTGATTGATATGTGGGGGCAGGGAGCCTTCAGCAGCAATAGCCTGGTTGACCAGGCAAGCACCAGACGAGCCTGGCCCATGGCCAGTTTCTGAGAGCAGGGAAACTCTCGAAACTTCAGAGGTAAATCAAAAGCATAGATCTATATCATTGATGCTAGTTTCACATGGATCTATATCATTGATGCAAGTGTAACATAGATCATTGTCATGCCACTGTTACATACATTTATATCATTGATGCTCATAACATGTAGATCAATGTCATTGATAGCAGTGTCATATAGATCTTTGTATTTGATGCCAGTGTCACATAGATTTGTCATTGATGCCAACATTACACAACTATGTCGTTGACGCCATTGTCACATACCTGGAGTTTACCTGGAGAGAGTTCCGGGGGTCAACGCCCCCGCGGCCCGGTCCGTGACCAGGCCTCCTGGTGGATCAGAGCCTGATCAACCAGGCTGTTGCTGCTGGCTGCACGCAAACCAACGTACGAGCCACAGCCCGGCTGATCAGGAACTGACTTTAGGTGCTTGTCCAGTGCCAGCTTGAAGACTGCCAGGGGTCTGTTGGTAATCCCCCTTATGTGTGCTGGGAGGCAGTTGAACAGTCTCGGGCCCCTGACACTTATTGTATGGTCTCTTAACGTGCTAGTGACACCCCTGCTTTTCATTGGGGGGATGGTGCATCGTCTGCCAAGTCTTTTGCTTTCGTAGTGGGTGATTTTCGTGTGCAAGTTCGGTACTAGTCCCTCTAGGATTTTCCAGGTGTATATAATCATGTATCTCTCCCTCCTGCGTTCCAGGGAATACAGGTTTAGGAACCTCAAGCGCTCCCAATAATTGAGGTGTTTTATCTCCGTTATGCGCGCCGTGAAAGTTCTCTGTACATTTTCTAGGTCGGCAATTTCACCTGCCTTGAAAGGTGCTGTTAGTGTGCAGCAATATTCCAGCCTAGATAGAACAAGTGACCTGAAGAGTGTCATCATGGGCTTGGCCTCCCTAGTTTTGAAGGTTCTCATTATCCATCCTGTCATTTTTCTAGCAGATGCGATTGATACAATGTTATGGTCCTTGAAGGTGAGATCCTCCGACATGATCACTCCCAGGTCTTTGACGTTGGTGTTTCGCTCTATTTTGTGGCCAGAATTTGTTTTGTACTCTGATGAAGATTTAATTTCCTCATGTTTACCATATCTGAGTAATTGAAATTTCTCATCGTTGAACTTCATATTGTTTTCTGCAGCCCACTGAAAGATTTGGTTGATGTCTGCCTGGAGCTTTGCAGTGTCTGCAATGGAAGACACTGTCATGCAGATTCGGGTGTCATCTGCAAAGGAAGACACGGTGCTGTGGCTGACATCCTTGTCTATGTCGGATATAAGGATGAGGAACAAGATGGGAGCGAGTACTGTGCCTTGTGGAACAGAGCTTTTCACCGTAGCTGCCTCGGACTTTACTCTGTTGACGACTACTCTCTGTGTTCTGTTAGTGAGGAAATTATAGATCCATCGACCGACTTTTCCTGTTATTCCTTTAGCACGCATTTTGTGCGCTATTACGCCATGGTCACACTTGTCGAAGGCTTTTGCAAAGTCTGTATATATTACATCTGCATTCTTTTTGTCTTCTAGTGCATTTAGGACCTTGTCGTAGTGGTCCAATAGTTGAGACAGACAGGAGCGACCTGTTCTAAACCCATGTTGCCCTGGGTTGTGTAACTGATGGGTTTCTAGATGCGTGATCTTGCTTCTTAGGACCCTTTCAAAGATTTTATGATATGGGATGTTAGTGCTATTGGTCTGTAGTTCTTTGCTGTTGCTTTACTGCCCCCTTTGTGGAGTGGGGCTATGTCTGTTGTTTTTAGTAACTGTGGGACGACCCCCGTGTCCATGCTCCCTCTCCTGCGTTCCAGGGAATACAGGTTTAGGAACCTCAAGCGCTCCCAGTAATTGAGGTGTTTTATCTCAGTTATGCGCGCCGTGAAAGTTCTCTGTACATTTTCTAGGTCGGCAATTTCACCTGCCTTGAAAGGTGCTGTTAGTGTGCAGCAATATTCCAGCCTAGATAGAACAAGTGACCTGAAGAGTGTCATCATGGGCTTGGCCTCCCTAGTTTTGAAGGTTCTCATTATCCATCCTGTCATTTTTCTAGCAGATGCGATTGATACAATGTTATGGTCCTTGAAGGTGAGATCCTCTGACATGATCACTCCCAGGTCTTTGACGTTGGTGTTTCGCTCTATTTTGTGGCCAGAATTTGTTTTGTACTCTGATGAAGATTTAATTTCCTCATGTTTACCATATCTGAGTAATTGAAATTTCTCATCGTTGAACTTCATATTGTTTTCTGCAGCCCACTGAAAGATTTGGTTGATGTCCGCCTGGTCTATGCCATTGATTAAAGTGTGATACAGATATTTGTCATAGATGCCAGTGTCACCTAGAGCTATGTCATTGATGTCAGTGTCACACAGATCAGTGTCATTAATGTCAGTGTCACACAGATCAGTGTCATTAATGTCAGTGTCACATAGATCTGTCATTGATGCCAGTGTCACCTAGAGCTATGTCATTGATGTCAGTGTCACACAGATCAGTGTCATTAATGTCAGTGTCACATAGATCAATGTCATTGATGCCAGTGTCATATAGATCTGTCATTGATTCCAGTGTACTCACCTAATTGTGGCTGCAGGGGTCGAGACTCAGCTCCTTGCCCTGCCTCTTCACTAACCGCTACTTGGTCCTCCCTTTCCCTGCTCCATGAGCTTTATCATACTTCGTCTTAAAACTATGTATGGTTCCTGCCTCCACTGCATCACTTTCCAGACTATTCGACTTCCTAACAACTCTGACTGAAGAAATACTTCCTAACATCCCTTTGACTCATCCGAGTCTCAGCTTCCAGTTGTGACCCCTTGTTTCTGTGTCCTATCTCTGGAACATCCTGTCTCTGTCCACCTTGTCTATTCCACGCAGTATTTTGTATGTCGTTATCATGTCTCCACTAACCCTCCTGTCCTCCAGTGTCGTCAGACCGATTTCCCTTAACCTTTCTTCATAGGACATTCCCCTTAGCTCTGGAACCAGCCTTGTTGCAAACCTTTCTCTAATTTCTTGAGGTGTTTGACCAGGTGTGGGTTCCAAACTGGTGCTGCGTACTCCAGTATGGGCCTGACGTACACAGTGTATGAAGTCTCGAACGTTTATTTACCGAGGTACCGGAACGCTATACTCAGGTTTGCCAGGCACCCACATGCCGCAGCAGTTATCCGGTTAATGTATGCTTCTGGCGGTGTACTCGGTATTATATTCACTCTCTTTGAGTGAGGTTTGCATTCGTTGGCCTCCTAGCCTATACTCTGTCTGTGGTCTGCTTTGCCATTCTCCGATCTTCATGACTTCGCATTTGGCTTGGTTAAATTTTAGGAGTAAGTTGCTGGACCACGCATCCAGTCTGTCCAGAGATAAGATAAGATAAGATAAGATTTCGTTCGGATTTTTAACCCCGGAGGGTTAGCCACCCAGGATAACCCAAGAAAGTCAGTGCGTCATCGAGGACTGTCTAACTTATTTCCATTGGGGTCCTTAATCTTGTCCCCCAGGATGCGACCCACACCAGTCGACTAACACCCAGGTACCTATTTGCTGCTAGGTGAACAGGACAACAGGTGTAAGGAAACGTGTCGAAATGTTTCCACCCGCCGGGAATCGAACCCGGGCCCTCCGTGTGTGAAGCGGGAGCTGTAGCCACCAGGCCACCGGGCTCTTTGTAGACCTGTCTGGTCCGCATCTGATTTAATTCTCTTCATTAACTTCACATCACTTGCAAACAGGAACACATCTCATTTATTCCTTCTGTATGTGAACGACATGTGTCATTGATGTCAGTGTCACATAGGTCTATGTCAGTAATGTCAGTGTCACATAGACCTACATCACTGATGTCAGTGTCACATATATCTATATCATTGATGCCAGTGTAACTGATGTCAGTGTGATGCACATCAACATATTAAGACCATCACCCTTAAATTTCTTGTTAGGTTAGAGGTGAGAGACTAAGTCAGGGCACTGAGTGTGCACATTGTACATGAAGTGAGAGATTGTGTCAGGACAGTGAGTGTGCACAGATTTCCTGAGGTGAAAGACTGAGACAGGACAGTGTGCACATTGTACCTGAGGTGAGAGGTTTTGAGTCAGGACAGTGTGCACAATATACCTAAGGTGAGAGGCTGAGTAAGGACAGTGTGTACAGTGTACCTGAGGTGAGAGATGGACACATTACAGTGTGCACAATGTACTTGAGGTGAGAGACTGAGGAGAGAGTGCACAGTGTACTAAAGGTGAGAGACTGAGTCAGAACAGTGTGCACAATGTACCTGAGGTGAGACACTGAGTCAGAACAGTGTGCACAGTGTTCCTGAGATGAGAAAGAGTCAGGACATTGAGCGTGCACATTGTACCTGTAAGAGAGAGATTGAGTCAGGACAGCGAGTGTGCATAGTGTTCCTGAGGTGAAAGACTGAGACAGGACAGTGTGCACAGTGTCACTGATTAAAGTGTTATACAGATCCTTGTCATAGATGCCAATGTCACGTAGAGCTATGTCGTTCATGTCAGTATCATATAGATCTATGTCATTAATTCCAGTGTCATACAGATCTCAGTCAAAGATGTCATTGTCACATAGATCAACATCATTGACGCCAGTGTCACATAGATCTATGTCACTGATGCCAGTTTCACATAGACCAATGGCACTGATGTCAGTGTCACATAGATCTGTATCATTGATGCCATTGTAAATGATGTCAGTGCGATGCAGATCAGCATATTAAGACCATCACCCTTAAATTTCCTGTTAGCCTAGATGTGAGAGACTAAGTCAGGACAAAGTGCACAGTGTTCCTGAGGTGAGAATCCGAGTCAGGACAGTGTGCACATTGTACCAGACGTGAGAGACTGAGACAGGACAGTGTGCACACTGTAACTGTGGAGTGAGACTGAGTCAAGACTGTGTGCACCTTGTGCCTGAGGTGAGAGACTGAGTCAGGATAGAGTGCACAGTCTTCTTGAGTTGAGAGACTGAGTCAGGACAGCGTTCCTGAGGTGAGAGACTGAGTCAAGACAGTGTGCACAATGTATCTGAGGTGACAGACTGAGTCAGAACAGTGTGCACAGCATCCCTGGGGTATGAGAGTGAGTCAGGTCAGTGTGCACAGTGTTCCTGAGGTGAGAGACTGAGCCAGAACAGTGTGCACAGTGTACATGAGGTGAGAGACTGAGTCAGATCAGTGGACCTGGTGTACCTAAGGTGAAAGACTGAGTCAGGAAAGTGTGCACAGTGTACCAGAGGTCAGGGACTGAGACAGGATAGTGTGCACACTGTACCTGAGGTGAGTGAGACAAGGTAGTGTTCATAATGTTTTTGAGTTGAGATACTGAGTTAGGACAGTGCACAGTGTACTTGAGGTGAGAGACTAAATCAGGACAGTGTGCACTCTGTACTTGACCTGGAGTTTACCTGGAGAGAGTTCCGGGGGGTCAACGCCCCCGCGGCCCGGTCTGTGACCAGGCCTCCTGGTGGATCAGAGCCTGATCAACCAGGCTGTTGCTGCTGGCTGCACGCAAACCAACGTACGAGCCACAGCCCGGCTGATCAGGAACCGACTTTAGGTGCTTGTCCAGTGCCAGCTTGAAGACTGCCAGGGGTCTGTTGGTAATCCCCCTTATGTGTGCTGGGAGGCAGTTGAACAGTCTCGGGACCCTGACACTTATTGTATGGTCTCTTAACGTGCTAGTGACACCCCTGCTTTTCATTGGGGGGATGGTGCATCGTCTGCCAAGTCTTTTGCTTTCGTAGTGAGTGATTTTCGTGTGCAAGTTCGGTACTAGTCCCTCTAGGATTTTCCAGGTGTATATAATCATGTATCTCTCCCTCCTGCATTCCAGGGAATACAGGTTTAGGAACCTCAAGCGCTCCCAGTAATTGAGGTGTTTTATCTCCGTTATGCACGCCGTGAAAGTTCTCTGTACATTTTCTAGGTCGGCAATTTCACCTGCCTTGAAAGGTGCTGTTAGTGTGCAGCAATATTCCAGCCTAGATAGAACAAGTGACCTGAAGAGTGTCATCATGGGCTTGGCCTCCCTAGTTTTGAAGGTTCTCATTATCCATCCTGTCATTTTTCTAGCAGATGCGATTGATACAATGTTATGGTCCTTGAAGGTGAGATCCTCCGACATGATCACTCCCAGGTCTTTGACGTTGGTGTTTCGCTCTATTTTGTGGCCAGAATTTGTTTTGTACTCTGATGAAGATTTAATTTCCTCATGTTCACCATATCTGAGTAATTGAAATTTCTCATCGTTGAACTTCATATTGTTTTCTGCAGCCCACTGAAAGATTTGGTTGATGTCTGCCTGGAGCTTTGCAGTGTCTGCAATGGAAGACACTGTCATACAGATTCGGGTGTCATCTGCAAAGGAAGACACGGTGCTGTGGCTGACATCCTTGTCTATGTCGGATATGAGGATGAGGAACAAGATGGGAGCGAGTACTGTGCCTTGTGGAACACAGCTTTTCACCGTAGCTGCCTCGGACTTTACTCTGTTGACGACTACTCTCTGTGTTCTGTTAGTGAGGAAATTATAGATCCATCGACCGACTTTTCCTGTTATTCCTTTAGCACGCATTTTGTGCGCTATTACGCCATGGTCACACTTGTCGAAGGCTTTTGCAAAGTCTGTATATATTACATCTGCATTCTTTTTGTCTTCTAGTGCATTTAGGACCTTGTCGTAGTGATCCAATAGTTGAGACAAACAGGAGCGACCTGTTCTAAACCCATGTTGCCCTGGGTTGTGTAACTGATGGGTTTCTAGATGGGTGGTGATCTTGCTTCTTAGGACCCTTTCCAAGATTTTTATGATATGGGATGTTAGTGCTATTGGTCTGTAGTTCTTTGCTGTTGCTTTACTGCCCCCTTTGTGGAGTGGGGCTATGTCTGTTGTTTTTAGTAACTGTGGGACGACCCCCATGTCCATGCTCTTTCTCCATAGGATGGAAAAGGCTCGTGAAAGGGGCTTCTTGCAGTTCTTGATGAACACAGAGTTCCATGAGTCTGGCCCTGGGGCAGAGTGCATGGGCATGTCATTTATCGCCTGTTCGAAGTCATTTGGCGTCAGGATAACATCGGATAGGCTTGTGTTAATCAAATTTTGTGGCTCTCATAAAAAATTCATTTTGATCTTCAACTCTCAGTCTGGTTAGCGGCTTGCTAAAAACTGAGTCATATTGGGACTTGAGTAGCTCACTCATTTCCTTGCTGTCATCTGTGTAGGACCCATCTTGTTTATGTAGGGGCCCAATACTGGACGTTGTTCTCGATTTTGATTTGGCATTGGAGAAGAAATACTTTGGGTTTCTTTCGATTTCATTTATGGCTTTTAGTTCTTCCCACGATTCCTGACTCCTAAAGGATTCTTTTACCTTAAGTTCGATGCTTGCTATTTCTCTGACCAGTGTCTCCCTACGCATTTCAGATATATCGACCTCTTTTAGCCGCTCTGTTATTCTTTTCCGTCGCCTGTAAAGGGAGTGCCTGTCTCTTTCTATTTTACATCTACTCCTCCTTTTTCTTAGAGGAATAAGCCTTGTGCATACATCGAGTGCCACCGAGTTAATCTGTTCTAGGCATAAGTTGGGGTCTGTGTTGCTTAGTATATCTTCCCAGCTTATATCGGTTAGGACTTGGTTTGCTTGGTCCCACTTTATGTTTTTGTTATTGAAGTTGAATTTGGTGAATGCTCCCTCGTGACTAATCTCATTATGTCGGTCTGGGGCTCCGCGCATACATGTCTGAACCTCAATTATGTTGTGATCTGAGTGACATTTCTTATCAGATCATCATTGTTAGTGAAGATGAGGTCTAGTGTATTCTCCAGTCTAGTAGGCTCTATTATTTGCTGGTTTAAATTGAATTTTGTGCAGAGATTTAAAATCTCGCGTGAGTGTGAGTTTTCATCAGAGCTGCCTCCTGGTGTTATTACTGCAACAATATTATTTGCTATATTCCTCCATTTTAGGTGCCTTAAGTTGAAATCCCCCAGGAGCAAGATGTTGGGTGCAGGAGCTGGAAGATTTTCCAGACAGTGGTCAATTTTTAACAGCTGTTCCTGGAATTGCTGGGATGTTGCATCTGGAGGCTTGTAGACTACCACAATGACTAGGTTTTGGTTCTCGACCTTTACTGCTAAAACTTCCACTACATCATTTGAGGCATTTAGCAGTTCTGTGCAAACAAGTGACTCTGCAATGTACAGGCCAACCCCCCCCTTTTGCCTGTTCACTCTGTCACATCTGTATAGGTTGTAACCTGGGATCCATATTTCGTTGTCCAAGTGATCCTTTATGTGGGTCTCAGTGAAAGCCACGAACATTGCCTTTGCCTCTGCAAGCAGTCCACGGATGAAAGGTATTTTGTTGTTTGTTGCTGGCTTTAGACCCTGTATATTTGCAAAGAAGAATGTTATCGGACTGGTGGTATTGTTGGTACTGGGGGGGGGGGATTTTTTTTCCGGCATTAGTATCTGTATCTGTTGGTTTGGAGTGGAGGCCATCGACTGTGGTTCCACTCCAGGATTGACTGGATTTGGTGTACGATTTCTGCCATTTCCTGCCAGTTTTTTTTCCTTCCTGGCACTAAAAAACCTCTCCCTCTTGAGTGGCTGTGGCTACCCAGGTTTTCCCATGGCCTGGATGTTTTGTATCTTTTTGAGGTGAAAGACTGAGTCAGGACAGTTTGCACAGTGTACCTGTAGTTAGAGACTCTGACAGGACAGTGTGCACAATGTTTCTAAAGTGAGAGACTGAGTCAGGATAGTGCACACAGTGTACCTTAGTTGAGAGACTGAGTGAGGACATTGAGTGTGCACATTGTGCCAGAGGTGAGAGACCGAGACAGGACAGTGTGTGTGCACACTGTACTTGAGGTGAGAGACTTAGTAACTACAGTGTGCACAGTGTTCCTGAAGTGAGAGACTGAATCAGAATAGAGTGCAGTGTGTTCCTCAGGTGAGAGACTGTCTTAACAGTGTACACAGTGTACCTGAGATGAGACAGTAAGTCAGGACAGTGTGCACAGTGTTCCTGAAGTGAGATACCAAGACAGGATTGAGTTCACAGTCTTCTTGAGGTGAGAGACTGTGTCAGGACATTGAGTGTGCACAGAGTTCCTGACGTCAGTGAGTCAAGACTGTGTGCACAGTGTTCCTAAGTTTGAGAGACTGAGACAGGACATTGTGCACACTGTACTTGAGGTGAGAGAGTGAATCAGAGCATTGAGTGTGCACATTGTATCCTAGGTGAGACACTGAGACAGAACAGTGTGCACAGTGTACATGAGGTGAGAGAGTGAATCAGAATAATGAGTGTGCACATTGTACCTTAGGTGAGAGACTGAGTCAGGACATTGAATGAGCAAATGTTCCTAAGGTGCTAGACTGAATCTGCACAGCATGCACAGTGTATCTGAAGTGAGAGACTGAGTCAGGTAAGCTTGCACAGTCCACCTTAGGTGGGCGACTGACGAACTACATTGTGGACAGTGTATTTGAGGTGAAAGACTGAGTGAGGAGTGTCTGTGCAGTGCACCTGTGGTGAGAGACTGACAGGGCAGTGTACACTCTGTGCCTGAGGCAAGAGACCGAGTCAAAACTGTGTGCACATTGTTCGTGAGGTGAGAGACTGAGTCAGGACAGTGTGCACAGCGTTTCTGAAGTGAGAGACTGATTCAGGACAGCTTGCACATTGTAACTGAGGTGATTGAATGAGACAGGACAGTGTGCACAATGTATCTGAGGTGAGTGACTGCGTCTAAACACGATGCACATTGTTCCTGAGGTGAGAGACTGAGTCAGGATAGAGCGCACAGTGTCTCTGGACTGAGTAAGGACTGTTTGAACTCTGTACCTGAGGTGAGAGACTGAGTCAGGACAGTGTGCACAGCATTTCTGAAGTGAGAGACTGAGTCAGGACAGTGTGCACAGTGCACCTGAGGAAGGAGACTAATGCAGGACATTGTGCAGTGTACTGAGGTGAGAAACTGAGGACAGTGAGTGTGCACATTGTACCTGAGGGGAGAGACAGACAGGACAGTGTGCACAGTGTTTCTGAGATGAAAGAATGAGTCAGGACAATGTACACAGTGTAGCTGTGGTGAGAGAATAGTGACAGTGTCCACAGTGTACCTGAATTGAGAGGCTGAGTCAGGACAGTGTACACAGTGTAGCTTAGGTTAGAGACTAAGGACAGTGTGCACAGTGTTCCTGATGTGAGAAATGAGTCAAGACTGTGCACAGTGTAGCTTAGGTTAGAGACTAAGGACTGTGTGCACAGTGTACCTGAGGTGAGTGTGAGTCAGGAGCGTAAGTGTGCACATTGAACATGATGCGAGAGACTGAGTCGTTTCAGTTTGCACAGTGCACCTGAGGTGAGAGACTGATACAGGACAGTATGCACAATGTATCTGAGGTGAGAGAGTGGGTCAGGACAGTGTGCACAGTGTACCTGAGAGGCTGAGTCACGACAGTGACTGTGCACAGTGTTCCCCACTGATTCAGGACAGTTTGCACAGTGTACCTGAGGTGAGAGACAGAGACAGGACAGCTTGCACATTGTAACTGAGGTGATTGAATGAGACAGGACAGTGTGCACAATGTATCTGAGGTGAGTGACTGCGTCTAAACACGATGCACATTGTTCCTGAGGTGAGAGACTGAGTCAGGATAGAGCGCACAGTGTCTCTGGACTGAGTAAGGACTGTTTGAACTCTGTACATGAGGTGAGAGACTGAGTCAGGACAGTGTGCACTGTTTAAGTGAGGTGAGAAATCAGAATGAGGGCACGTCACAAGCGGTGTTCCTCAGGGGTCAGTGTTGGGCCCGTTGTTGTTCACAATTTACATAAACGACATAGACAGGGGAATCAATTACCTAGAGTTTACCTGGAGAGAGTTCCGGGGGTCAACGCCCCCGCGGCCCGGTCTGTGACCAGGCCTCCTGGTGGATCAGAGCCTGATCAACCAGGCTGTTGCTGCTGGCTGCACGCAAACCAACGTACGAGCCACAGCCCGGCTGATCCGGAACTGACTTTAGGTGCTTGTCCAGTGCCAGCTTGAAGACTGCCAGGGGTCTGTTGGTAATCCTCCTTATGTGTGCTGGGAGGCAGTTGAACAGTCTCGGGCCCCTGACACTTATTGTATGGTCTCTTAACGTGCTAGTGACACCCCTGCTTTTCATTGGGGGGATGGTGCATCGTCTGCCAAGTCTTTTGCTTTCGTAGTGAGTGATTTTCGTGTGCAAGTTCGGTACTAGTCCCTCTAGGATTTTCCAGGTGTATATAATCATGTATCTCTCCCTCCTGCGTTCCAGGGAATACAGGTTTAGGAACCTCAAGCGCTCCCAATAATTGAGGTGTTTTATCTCTGTTATGTGTGCCGTGAAAGTTCTCTGTACATTTTCTAGGTCGGCAATTTCACCTGCCTTGAAAGGTGCTGTTAGTGTGCAGCAATATTCCAGCCTAGATAGAACAAGTGACCTGAAGAGTGTCATCATGGGCTTGGCCTCCCTAGTTTTGAAGGTTCTCATTATCCATCCTGTCATTTTTCTAGCAGATGCGATTGATACAATGTTATGGTCCTTGAAGGTGAGATCCTCCTACATGATCACTCCCAGGTCTTTGACGTTGGTGTTTCGCTCTATTTTGTGGCCAGAATTTGTTTTGTACTCTGATGAAGATTTAATTTCCTCATGTTCACCATATCTGAGTAATTGAAATTTCTCATCGTTGAACTTCATATTGTTTTCTGCAGCCCACTGAAAGATTTGGTTGATGTCCGCCTGGAGCTTTGCAGTGTCTACAATGGAAGACACTGTCATGCAGATTCGGGTGTCATCTGCAAAGGAAGACACGGTGCTGTGGCTGACATCCTTGTCTATGTCGGATATGAGGATGAGGAACAAGATGGGAGTGAGTACTGTGCCTTGTGGAACAGAGCTTTTCACCATAGCTGCCTCGGACTTTACTCTGTTGACGACTACTCTCTGTGTTCTGTTAGTGAGGAAATTATAGATCCATCGACCGACTTTTCCTGTTATTCCTTTAGCACGCATTTTGTGCGCTATTACGCCATGGTCACACTTGTCGAAGGCTTTTGCAAAGTCTGTATATATTACATCTGCATTCTTTTTGTCTTCTAGTGCATTTAGGACCTTGTCGTAGTGATCCAATAGTTGAGACAGACAGGAGCGACCTGTTCTAAACCCATGTTGCCCTGGGTTGTGTAACTGATGGGTTTCTAGATGGGTGGTGATCTTGCTTCTTAGGACCCTTTCAAAGATTTTTATGATATGGGATGTTAGTGCTATTGGTCTGTAGTTCTTTGCTGTTGCTTTACTGCCCCCTTTGTGGAGTGGGGCTATGTCTGTTGTTTTTAGTAACTGTGGGACGACCCCCGTGTCCATGCTCCCTCTCCATAGGATGGAAAAGGCTCGTGATAGGGGCTTCTTGCAGTTCTTGATGAACACAGAGTTCCACGAGTCTGGCCCTGGGGCAGAGTGCATGGGCATGTCATTTATCGCCTGTTCGAAGTCATTTGGCGTCAGGATAACATCGGATAGGCTTGTGTTAATCAAATTTTGTGGCTCTCTCATAAAAAATTCAGTTTGATCTTCGACTCTCAGTCTGGTTAGCGGCTTGCTAAAAACTGAGTCATATTGGGACTTGAGTAGCTCACTCATTTCCTTGCTGTCATCTGTGTAGGACCCATCTTGTTTAAGTAGGGGCCCAATACTGGACGTTTTTCTCGATTTTGATTTGGCATAGAAGAAATACTTTGGGTTTCTTTCGATTTCATTTATGGCTTTTAGTTCTTCCCGCGATTCCTGACTCTTAAAGGATTCTTTTAGCTTAAGTTCGATGCTTGCTATTTCTGACCAGTGTCTCCCTACGCATTTCAGATATATTGACCTCTTTTAGCCGCTCTGTTATTCTTTTCCGTCGCCTGTAAAGGGAGCGCCTGTCTCTTTGTTTTACATCTACTCCTCCTTTTTCTTAGAGGAATAAGCCTTGTGCATACATCAAGTGCCACCGAGTTAATCTGTTCTACGCATAATTTGTTCATGACTGTAACCATGTATAGGAGTGAAGCTGATTCATTACCTCTGTAACTTGCCATGATTAGTGACCAGATCTACCTGGAGTTCATTACCTTTGTAACTAGTTCAGCTATCATAACTTTGGGGTCCAGTCACTGGACCCATTATGTACCTTTGTAATCTTTTGACTACCGCCCACAGGATGGGTATGGGGTGCATAAAGATATTAAACTAAAGTGTGAGTGTGAGTGTGAGTGTGTGTGTGTGTGTGTGTGTGTGTGTGTGTGTGTGTGTGTGTGTGTGTGTGTGTGTGTGTGTGTGTGTGTGTGTGTGTGACTCAACAATCAATATTTGCACCAATAACTCATTACAGTTGTGACCGGGTGTGGAAGTGTGAATTGCTCATTACTCTATAATTTGTTCATGATTGTAGCCAAAGTATAAACGTAAGTAACCATTCTACAGAATTCATTACCTTTGTAACTTGTGAGCTCATTACCTTTGTACCTAGTTCAGCTATCAAAACTTTGGGGGCCCAGTCCCTGGACCCATTACGTACCTCTGTAATCTGTAAATACCTTTGTAACTTGTCATGATTGTGATCAGACTTACCTGGAGTTCATTACCTTTGTAAATTGTGAGTTCATTACCTTTGTAAATTGTGAGTTCATTACCTTTGTAAATTGTGAGTTCATTACCTCTGTAACTTGCTCAGCTATCAAAACTTTGGAGTCCAGTCCCTGGACCCATTATGTACCTCTCTAATCCTTTGACTTATGCCCACATTATTATTATAATCAAAAAGAAGCACTAAGCCACAAGGGCTATACAGCACTAATGCCCACAGGATGGGTATGGGGTGCATAATAAACATATTAAACTAACGGCATAAGTTGGGGTCTGTATTGCTTAGTATATCTTCCCAGCTTATATCGGTTAGGACTTGGTTTACTTGGTCCCACTTTGTTTTTGTTATTGAAGTTGAATTTGGTGAATGCTCCCTCGTGACTAATCTCATTATGTCGGTCTGGGGCTCCGCACATACATGACTGAACCTCAATTATGTTGTGATCTGAGTATATTGTTTTTGATATGGTGACATTTCTTATCAGATCATCATTGTTAGTGAAGATGAGGTCTAGTGTATTCTCCAGTCTAGTAGGCTCTATTATTTGCTGGTTTAAATTGAATTTTGTGCAGAGATTTAAAAGCTCGCGTGAGTGAGAGTTTTCATCAGAGCTGCCTCCTGGTGTTATTACTGCAACAATATTATTTGCTATATTCCTCCATTTTAGGTGCCTTAAGTTGAAATCCCCCAGGAGCAAGATGTTGGGTGCAGGAGCTGGAAGGTTTTCCAGACAGTGGTCAATTTTTAACAGCTGTTCCTGGAATTGCTGGGATGTTGCATCCGGAGGCTTGTAGACTACCACAATGACTAGGTTTTGGTTCTCGACCTTTACTGCTAAAACTTCCACTACATCATTTGAGGCATTTAGCAGTTCTGTGCAAACAAGTGACTCTGCAATGTACAGGCCAACCCCCCCCTTTTGCCTGTTCACTCTGTCACATCTGTATAGGTTGTAACCTGGGATCCATATTTCGTTGTCCAAGTGATCCTTTTTGTGGGTCTCAGTGAAAGCCGCGAACATTGCCTTTGCCTCTGCATGCAGTCCACGGATGAATGGTATTTTGTTGTTTGTTGCTGGCTTTAGACCCTGTATATTTGCAAAGAAGAATGTTATCGGACTGGTGGTATTGTTGGTACTGGGGGGAATTTTTTTTCCGGCATTAGTATCTGTATCTGTTGGTTTGGAGTGGAGGCCATCGACTGTGGTCCCACTCCAGGAATGACTGGATTTGGTGTACGATTTCTGCCATTTCCTGCCAGTTTTTTTTCCTTCCTGGCACTAAAAAACCTCTCCCTCTTGAGTGGCTGTGGCTACCCAGGTTTTCAATAGCGACATAAGCAAATTTGCTGATGACACCAAAATATGCCATCCAATTCTTTCTAATGAGGACACTAGAGCACTCCAGGATGATTTGAATAGACTGATGCAATGGTCAGAGAAGTGGCAGATGCAGTTTAATATTGACAAATGCAAAGTTCTAAATGTTGGACAAGTAAATAACCATGCCACATATAAACTAAACAACGTAGATCTTAATACTACTGATTGTGAAAAGGATTTAGGAGTTCTGGTTAGCAGTAATCTAAAACCAAGACAACAGTGCATTAGTGTTCGCAGTAAAGCCAACAGAATTCTTGGCTTCATATCTATAAGTATAAATAATAGAAGTCCTCAGGTTGTTCTTCAACTCTATATATCCTTGGTTAGGCCTCATTTAGACTATGCTGCTCAGTTCTGGTCACTGTATTACAGAATGAATATAAATGCTCTGGAAAACGTACAGAGGAGGATGACAAAGATGATCCCATGTATCAGAAATCTTCCCTATGAGGATAGACTGAGGGCCCTGAATCTGCACTCTTTCGAAAGGCATAGAATTATGGGGGATATGATCGAGGTGTATAAATGGAAAACAGGAATAAAGGAAGGGGATGTAAATAGCGTGCTGAAAATTTCCAGCCAAGACAGGACTCACAGCAATGGTTTCAAGTTGGAAAAATTCAGATTCAGAAAGGATATAGGAAAGCACTGGTTTGGTAATAGAGTTGAGGGTGAGTGGAACAAACTCCCGAGTACAGTTATTCAGGCTAAAATGTTGTGTAGTTTTAAAAATAGGTGAGATAAATACATGAGTGGGTGTGGGTGGGTGTGAGTTGGACCTGACTAGCTTGTGCTGCTGGGTCTGGTACAGTGCTCCATCCGTGAGTGGAGATGACTAGACTGGGTGGGTCATTGGGCTAATCCAGGGGGGGGGGTCATTGGTCTAGTCCATGGGGGGACATGGACCTGCTCTGCATGGGTCAGTAGGCCTGTTACAGTGTTCCTTCTTTTTTATGTTCTTATGTAAAGTATTCCTGAGGTCAAAGAGCGAGTCAGGACTCTATGCACCATGTTCCTAAGTTTAAGAGACTGACAGGACATTGTGCACAATGCACATGAAGTGAGAGACTGATTAAGGGTAGACTGCACAGCGTCACTGAGGTGAGAGACTGAGGCATGACAGTGTGCACAATGTTAATATAAGATAAGATTTCGTTCGGATTCTTAACCCCGAAGGGTTAGCCACCCAGGATAACCCAAGAAAGTCAGTGCGTCATCGAGGACTACCTAACTT
Source organism: Cherax quadricarinatus (assembly GCF_038502225.1). Taxonomy (NCBI): domain Eukaryota; kingdom Metazoa; phylum Arthropoda; class Malacostraca; order Decapoda; family Parastacidae; genus Cherax; species Cherax quadricarinatus. The sequence goes on along the minus strand of NC_091378.1, from coordinate 14,343,674 downwards.
ATTTCCATTGGGGTCCTCAATCTTGTCCCCCAGGATGCGACCCACACCAGTCGACTAACACCTAGGTACCTATTTGCTGCTAGGTGAACAGGACAACAGGTGTAAGGAAACGTGTTAAAAAGTTTCCACCCGCCGGGAATCGAACCCGGGCCCTCCGTGTGTGAAGCGGGAGCTTTAGCCACCAGGCCACCGGGCCCGAGACTGAATCAGGATAGTTTTC